>NC_035439.2:7577122-7829656 GCF_002127325.2 Helianthus annuus
TCCTCGCCTATATTTTCATTTTTTTATAAATAATTCAGTCAGTTCACACTACTTAACAGAAAAAAGATAACCCCATTTGTTGTTACGGACCACATAGATATGACCATTTTTAAACTGGTCCAAAAGTGTACTTATTAATATTAATAAAAAAATATGTATCAAATCCAAAACAGTGTAATGAATTCTTTTAAAAATAATAATATAAGCTACAAGGGTAAAATGGGAAATAAGTTGGTGTTTAATTAAAACAATAAATACTTGTACTTGTGAGCTTTATGGGTGGGACATTTGCCACCCAATGTCGTAAATCATACCGGCAAATAAATGAAGTTATGAGCCATAATGTGAACCATTAAATAAACAGGCTTTCATGGTTCCAACATTCGGCTGTTGCAGCTACAAAGTTGTACTTTATGCATCATATATTGTAACTTGAACAACGTATGAACTCATCCGGCCGACCAATATAATATAAATAGACACCGTACCTCGTGCGTTGACGTTTGACCAAAAAATAGACACCGTCCATTTTAAAAAGACATTAATACCGTTCAAAGGGTGTGAACTAGAAAAAAAAAATGAAAAACATTACGATGTGATACAAAACTAACACGAAATTTACGAGCTTAGATCAAGCATAACAAGGTTGTCGTCAGTTTCGTGTCAACCGGACGGGTTCCTGTGAACCCGTTTATTTTGTTTTAATATGTAATGTAATTGTTTAATTTCTTAAATTAAATTGGTTAAAATTTTTATGCAAAATTTAAAACTTGAAAAGGAAATAGACGTAGACATAATTTTATAGCTAAACATATATGTTTTATATGCTATTTATATTTTATTTCCTGACATTTTTTTTCTGAACATTGTGCCACCAGAATCATCCGAACATTTCCATCTCCACTAGGCAGAATGCCTATACACCAATTCAGGGAGTAACCCAATAAATCTGGGAAAAACTCTCTTGTGCGATCATATTCATCCCCACTAGGCAAGTATGCTTATACATAAATTCAGGAGGAAACCCAATAAATCTGAGAAAAACCCTTTTGTGAAATCGAACCCAGAACCTAATGATCCTTAAACCGCACGTAGTGGGGTGAAATGCCCCAAAAACGCCCCATAAAGCGTTTTTTGCCCTTTTTTTGGTGTTTCCTCAAACACGCCTAAGATGACTGTGAATGGCCAATCAGATCATCTCACCTCTATTTTGAACCCTTTTTTAACTTAAAAAAAAAAGGAAATTAAAAATCAAATTTCTCCGCATCTTCAAAAATCTCCACCACACCCCTTTCTAACTTCACCCTACAATGCCACATGTCACTCCATGCACAAGAGAGTAGGCATTATTTCACCTCCTCACCACACATGATCTTATGCCTAATCTCACCCTAAAATGTAATGTTTTATTTCCTGTTTTTTTAAATGTAATGTTTGACTACTATCTACTAATATGCAAAAGAAAAAAAAACTTAAAACACAAAAAAATAATGAAATCGACCATGTTTTGATCAACCCGCAAGTATTTGTGTTGTGTTCGGGTTGATATGTCTAACATGATTTTCGAGTTTGGGTCTTCTAGTCAATTTTCCAGGTTCGTGTCGTCAACCCACGAACACAAGACCCGTTTAACACCAATGTAAAGCGGTAATCAAAGATAAACATTAAACAATTACCAGATAACCTCTGTAGTAAGATTGTATTTTAACCGCCGACCATTCCCCGGCGACACCGTAACCGGAGCCAACAACCGCTGTTCTGTTCGTCAAACGCACCACCTCCGCGGCGGCATGAGCAGCTGCAACGGCGTCGTCAGCGGCAGCAACTGCAATAGCATGATTGGCTGAACTTGAACCATCGGTTGTTTGACCGGAGGAACGATGATGACGTGGTTGAACCTTGGCATGTTTATCTCCGTGGGATTTGAAGAAACTCCAGCCGAACAATGATTTGAAGAATCTGGATGTTTTGCCCATTTTGTTTTGTGGGTGGTGGTGGTTTATGGTGGTGATCAGTCAGTGGGTTGGGTTGGGTTGTGCATGAGGGAGAGAGAAGAGAGAGTAAATGGGGGATGGGAAGGGGGTGGGGTCTATAAAATGTAGGAAGCAGAAGTGAAGAAAGAAGACGATTGACTGCACATTATGTGAGATATATTGTACTTATTACCCTTTTCTTTTCAGCATGGAAAAAAGGTACAAATCATTACGTCTATATATTATTTTCAATTTTTAATAAATCAGCTATCTTTTTTATTTTAAGTGCTCAAACAATGTAATAGGTAGCGCTGTCCAAAAAGCTCGTGGTTTAGAGTTCGCTCGGATTTAGTTTGAAAAAAGCTCGCTTGATATGGCTCGTTTTGAAATTGAGCCGAGCTGGCTCGGCTCGGTTAGAAAGTGAGCCTAGCTCGGGTCGGCTCGGCTCGTGACGAGCCAAATTGGCTCGGTTTGGCTCGCTTGGTAGCTCAGCTCGGCTTAGCTCGAATTATTTTATTTATAATATATTTTATTTTGATATACATATAATATATTAGAAAAAAGTGATTATTATTTACAAATATTTAGGCTTGTAGTTTGATATCTATGACATATTTAAAGGTTGATTGTCGTGCTAATGAACAAATATTGTATTTATTTGAAATATAAAATTTATTTTGCGTTGCTGAACGTGATTTTGGCTTATAATATATTAGGTTGAACTTACTTTGAATATGTTCTTTTGAAGTATTGAACAATGTTTTAGAATACTGAATTTTGAGAGCTATGTATTAATTTTTATTTTTAAAATCGAGCCAAACCAAACCGAGTCAAGCCAGCTCGGTTTAAAACCAAGTCGAGCCCGAACTTAGATTTTCAGCTCGGTTTCAAATCTAAGCCGAGCCAAGCCGGCTCGGTTTATAATCGAGTCGAGCCCGAGCTTGCCCTAGCTCGGCTCGGCTCATGAACAGCCCTAGTAGTGGGTGGTTTGAGCGTTTTTTTCGTTCAAAGCATTGCACCACCCGTTCCCAGGACGTTTTTTATGTATTTTTTGGTTTGGGTGTGGTCATGAAAACGTCGGGATGAAGATTTGTTGACCAATCAAACCGTTAGCGGTATTATACCAATACACCCGTTTTTAACTTCAAGCCCTATAATACTCCTTTGCTGACTACGTTGCCACATGTCTGATCATACCTAAGAAAGGGTTGGAAATTCAGCCACCACTACACATGGTCTCTGTAAGGGGGCGTCATACGAGACAAAAGAACGTCACATCAGCACATGTTAGAAAGGTGGTGTAATGCAAAAACGGAAGGAATGGACGAAGTGTGAAAGGTTGACGTTATTTGAAATATAGCACTAACTCTTTTTATTCAAAATTATATAAAATCTATTTAATTTAAAAAAAATTAATACTAATAAAACAAATAAAACTAATTAAAAAAATTACATAATTTACAAAATAAAAATGTTACACAACTTTAAAAAACATAACTAAAAAAACACACCAAATAAACTAAATAACATTATATAATTAAAATAAAACGTTAATCCTAAACATAATTAAACAAAAAATCTAATTATCTGTCATGCTCAAACGTGTTTAAAGTCAAGGCTGTAGGCGTGCTTGCAGTGGCGGATCCAGAAATTTTTTCTAGTGGGTTCATTGTTTTTAGATACTCTAATATCATAGGACCGGATGTAAAAAATCCGGGTCGGTTCGACGGTTTGGGTCGGGTAAAATTCATCACATACTAAAAAATAAAAATCGATACAATTAGGGGTTAACAGATTTCGGCCCGACCCGAAATTACTCGAAAACAAGACCGAAAATTAATCGAAACCGGGCAGATATAATACAAATGGTCGGTCCTTGGTTCCTATTTATTCACCAGGGCTGCTTTGTTTCAATCATTTTTTAAGCAAATAAGACATGTAATTTATACTTAGCAGCCATATGGCAATAGCATCTACTTCAGTTCAATTTGCAAAATCAAGAAGAAGGGGAATAAGTTTTATCATAGCCATTGATTACTTCAACTCAACTGTCATCTCAATCACAAGTTTGTATTGTATAATCATGCAATTATTATTCAGACATATCATCGAGCAGCTTGTATGCATACTCTCAATAAAATATAGAAAGATCCAACTTTGTTCAATCTACCCCAAATCACAAGTTCAAACAAGTATGTTCATGAATTTATTTACTCATGGAAAAATAGAAACCTAACATGTATGTTAATGAATTTAATCACTCATGGTAAAATAAAAACCTTGTAAAGTAAAAATGAAAAGAACTTACCTACAAAATCCAAAGAACGTATACACAAAATGGTGAAGAAGACACAAAAAAGGTGAAGTTTAGGGATCAATTTGCTTAAGAGAATGAGAGATTTGGTAGTGAGAGGGTCGAAGAGATTAAGGGAATAGGGCTGATGTGCGAGTTTCAGGAAAAATGGGGAATGGGACGCTAGTATAATGTTAAATCTTAGGCCTGTTTTAGATTTAAAAAAAAACCTTCAAAAAATCAAAAACCGCAGGAGTCGAACCAGCAATCGCTGGGTTGGAACGGGGTGTCCTAACCAGTCAGCCATCTGTCAATTTTGTTAATGGGTTCAACCAAAATTTCTTTTATGGGTTCATTTAGAATTTTCTATATACTACTCTAGTAAAAATTTGAAACCGAGTGGGTTCGTGTGAACCCGTAACTTTCAATGTTGATCCGCCCCTGCGTGCTTGTAGTTGATGAGGGCGACTTATATGACTTCGTCTTCCGAAAGGTCATCACCGTCATTTTCCACCGCATTGTGCATTGTTCCAATCTTTCACTATCCAAACGGATAATCCTAAAAAGCGAAAATAGTGCATCCATGGTTCAGGTGATGTCACCCCTATGAATTCAAAATTGTTGGAAAATACGCCCTCAAAACAGACCCGAGCAATTACGAGGCGTGTAGTGGGTAAGCACTTCGACCCACGATGACATAACGCGATGTTATCTTCTTTGTTCCATGGAATCGTTGCCATTTTTTTCAATTTTTTAAGTGAAAATGAAGAAAGTTGAGAGAAAATGAGATGAATTGAGAGTGTAAAAAAATAGTATAATGTGTTTGTTTATATGAGTGAGGTTATTTATATTTAAAAAGTAAAAAACTAAAACTGAAAGTTTTTTAGATCATGAGGGTTTTTCCTCTCGTTCTTATGCGATTTTGTTATTTTCGTTCTATTTTGTGTAGATCATTACACTGATTGTGTTAATCAGTTGAAGTTGATGTTTGTATCGTTGTTGAGAACTGATTATTATGAGTTCTACGGGTTAGGTGTGAATTAATAAAGGTTTTGGTAATGGTTTTGTTATTACATCTCTGTGCTCGTAGTTTTATGATTTTTTTTATTATATTTATGCAGAAGGTTACCAGACACAGGGTTCATTCGATTGTTTTCCAACACAGGAACGATGAACCTTACTCGTGTGTATCAATTATCAGTGACAAAATAAGCTAACAAAAAACATAGGTATCATAGGCTTGTTTGGTTAGTTATGGGCAAAACAAGATGTTATTAATAAAGTTAAGGATAAATTACACTTTTCGTCCTTTATGTTTGTATCTGATTTCAATGTATGACCTTTAACTTTAATAATTACAGGCACAATCCTTTTTTTAAACTCCTTACACGTTACGTCATTTAGCACTAACCATGTTAAAATTTTCAGTTAAATATGGCATCATGAGGGTAGATTCGTCATTTTAGTGTAAAACTACATATTTATTACACAAATATGTTTTTCTTTTTAATCCATGCTCCTCCCTCTCTCAAAATATCTCTTCCCCCTCTTTCTCTCTCATATCTAGCCAGAACCACCACCGCCGGGCCTCCAGCTCCCTTCCCCACCACCACAATTTCCGGGTCCCCTCTGAAACGATTCCTCTATTTCTTCTCTCTCATCTGTTTCTCTCAATTTGTCATCTCTCGACATCAGAGTTCTTTTTCTCTCAACTTCAATCTTCAGAAATCCTCCGAGTGGTGGAGAGGAGGAGTTTCTGTAGACGGAGATGAGGGTCGCCGTCGTCTGAGGGTCACCAGAACCCTAGTTAGCGCAAGAGATCTTTTTCACCAGAACAAAAACAAAAGGTAAACAAAATCACAAGTTTTTTCAGGCAGAGTTTCCCAAATTCATCCACTTTGTAACTGCAGAAGAAGGAAGATTTCACTTTCAGGCACATAAACAAGTCAATCATCATTAACTGTCTTCATATTGCTTCATTATACATGTATACGCGCTCGTCAATTTCGGATTTAACGAAACCCTAACCCCCAATTTCGTGCACTTGTACTTTATTTGCAGAATTTTAGTTTCTTCTGTGTATTGAAACCTTAATCTCTGTCGTTATTGACCGGAATGGTGCGGTGGTGGGTGATGTTGTGGTGGTGACGTAGAGGTGCAATGGTGGTGGGTGGTGTGGTGATGATGGTGGAGGTGCAGCGGTGGTGGTTGGTGTGGTGGTGGTTCGACATTTCAAGCAGTGGTTGTGGCCGACGTCTCAGGTGTTAGATCTGAAATAAAAACCTCATCAGCAATATTAATAAAAATACATTGCTAAAATATAAGTGTTCCAATGTTTAGAGAAACGATTTGGTGAATCCCCACATTCATTGAAAGCTATTGCAGATAGAATGGTTCTGTGTTTTCAATGGCCAAGAAGATGAGAAAATAATTCATTTGGGTTATTTTTAGTATGAATCAGGAGGTAAAAAGACATAAATGCCCTCATATGATAATCCCATATCATATTTAACTGAAAATTTTAACCAGGTTAGTACCAAAGGACGTATAGTGTAATGGGATTTCCAAATAAATGACTAGGTCTGTAATTATTGAAGTTAAAGGTCATCCATTGAAATCAGATACAAACATAAAGGACGAAAAGTGTAATTTATCCTAAAGTTAAAGCAGATGAACCGAAGGCAACATAAGTCTAGGTTATATAAATTTATGACAATTTAATTCGGCATCACCAATGCATTATGTTTTTTTCACCATAATGTGACATGTGGTAGTAAACCTCATAAACATATTCATATTCATAGAAGTCTACATAGATGAAGATATCATTTTTAGCGAGACAACTAAGGATACATAGAACCCATATGATCGATGATCAAGGAAAGGGAGGCTAATAAGCGTTACAATAATAAACTAAAATGCGCATTTGATTTAGAAAGACAATAACCCATGCACAAGAAAAAAATATATCGTACATTTGCTACAAGTATGTTAGCAATTGAGCATTACTTGAACATAGTTTTCCCGAACCAGTAAACCATAAACGGACAATAAGTTACCATTAGACGCAAAGAGTTGTATAATAAGCAAAGTAATGAGTATATTTAGCCGTGTTAAAGTGTGAGCTACATTACAAATCCAATTAAACTATGTCACGCATGACAAGAGTGAAAGGCAAGCTACCAACAAGACAGCTCCGCTCGTGTCACAAAGATTTAGGATTGAAATGCATTCCTCTTATAAGAGCTTTGCAACAATTTAAAATGTGTATAAAATGGAGCTAGAGTAAATGAGATATTAATTATTTGATGCTAATGGAGCTTGATAGGATAAATGATGGGTAAAAACTTGTCACAAATAGGTGTGTGTGAACAAAGCTTGAAATCCTTGAATGAATTTAGAAATAAGGAACCATGATGTTTTGGTAGACTAATTTCCTTTGGTTTTACTGTCATTACCTCTTGCAAGTAAAGAGGGGTACAAAAGTTGATCTCGGTGTCTTACAAAATTTGAACTCGTGCATGTCGGTGACTTACGAACAAGAATGTTACCAAAACTCTCGACCTCACAAAGTCGGCCATTGAAGCAAGCAATATTATAGGAAGTGAGATGATGAATAAAAGTTCTTTTGAGATATCTTGGATTATAAGGCTGAACATTATCGATTCTTGCCATTGCTGAGGTGGCCTTTAACAGGCGTTAAACACCAAAACAAGGGGCGTGAAAGCCCTGTTAAAACCAAATGGCATGGATGCAGTCATGTCTGGCGTAAAGGGCAAATGTTTGTGGGCCCCTACCCTCTCACATCACTCAACTTAATCAATTTCTTTTAATGTTATTTAATATATATTATCAGGTAGTGCGTAAGAAACCTTGTGAGACCATAACACAAAAATGTGAAAATAAGTAAAAGAGAGATTAGTTCTACGTGACAATGACATAAAGTGAAAAGTTGTGAACCCATAAGAGCTAGCGTAACCAACTACGCTTTACGCTTACAAGACATTTTCTATTTATTTATACTAATAACCAACACGTGTACTGTTCTTCTACATATTAGTAAGAATGTGGATGCGGCTAAGATTTATTTGGAGATATTGTGCAATAGTATGAAGTAGTCGTTTGACAAGAAATAACTTTATGGGAATACAATAGAGGCCAAGTCTTGGTCAAGACCTCTACCATCATGGACAAGATTGTGCTTTACATTGATGTACGTAATGAAAAGAAAAAATAATCCAATTATTAAAATGAAGAGTAAAGTGCCATTTTGGTCCATGAGGTTTGGCCAATTTTGTAACTTTAGTCTAAATCTCAAACCTTTTGCATATAAGTCCCTATGGTTTTAGTTTTATTGCAATTGTGGTCCAAAAATGAAATCAGGTCAGATTTCTAAAAGAAAAACCTGCCTTTTGTCCTTTTCCTCAAGGGCATTTTAGTCATTATGAGTTTTATTATATACAAACGATGACAGATTATGAAACCACAGCCACCTCCAAGTCTCCAACTCCACCCATCGCCACCTCCTCCCCCCTTCTCACCACGGTCGCCACCACCACCTCCTTCTCACCACAGCCAAATCCACCCATAATCAAAACCCTAAACTCAACCCTCTAGCAACTGCAACCATCACTGCCTCCAACCAAAACCGCCACAGAACAACAACGTCACCGTCTCTCTCTCTCTCTATCTCTCTCTATCTCTCTCTCTCTCTCTCTCTCTCCCTCTCTCTCTCTCTCTCTCGATCACTGATAGAAACTTGAAATCGAAAGATAAAATTAATAAACTTGAAATCGAAAGATAAAATTGATAGAATAATTCAATTCGAGAAGGATTAGGTCTCCAATTTCAAAGGTATAAAACCCTAATTTTATATAATAAACATCAACATAAAGAAAGATGACCTAATCTGCCCTATAAAACATAAAAGAAACAGAAGTTAATTAACTGCTAGAAAACCACTTATGAAACTATTCCCGCCATTTTTTTAATTAATCAAATCAGCAGTTGGGTCAGATTCTGGGCTTGGATTTGGGTCGGGTTCTGGGTTGTTTGGCACTAGGTATGTATCAATACTACCCACCCGGAGACACGACTTGTCCTCAAGTCGAAACACAGGAAACTATTCTTCCAGGCAATCATAATTTTTCCAAGTCTTTTCCTCTAGTGGACGGTTTCCCCAGTAACAAAGTAGCTCTAGAATAGGATGGCCTGCGTTTAAGACTAAGCAATAGGCAAGGACTGTACCGGGTTGGGCGTCAAGTTTTGCCAAACTTTTCTGGTGATATTGTTGAATCTTGATAAAGAAAATATTGCCAGCATCCACAGACACATCACTCTTAATTGCGGATTCTGCGTCCTCCATTTCTTTCGGTTCTTTGTTGGTGTTGAGTGGCTCGTCTTGTCCTTTCGTGGTTTCCAGCAGGTTGAATGTACCCATTTTGCACCTATGACCCGCAACTTGTCTTTTAAGAAACCGAGTTTGGTTCCCTGTCTCCTTAGTCCTAGGGGATTGGATCTGGGGTGTAGGGTTTTATGTAATAAACTGAGTAGTATTTTTAGCATAGGCTGAGATAGATTTTGGGCTTGGCCTCCATGTAAGACTTCTAGTGGGCTTAGAGGGATCGTTCTTGGACTCGTATTTTAGGGCAATACTAGTAGCATTAGACACGATTTGAGGCTCCTGGATATGCACGTGAGCCTGCAATTCTTCTTTGTGACCATCCAGTCCTTCATCTGTTGTCGTCTCTTTTATGCCCTTCTCTACCGTAATCTTCAAATCACTGGCTGATTCTTTACTGTTACGACCATCTCAGATTACCTGAGCCTTGATCTCTACGATATCCTTCCGCATAGAGTCTATGCTGGCTGCAATTGATGCTAATTGAGAAGCAAGCATAACCTGATCGCAGGAACTGTACCGGGTCTGCACCAGCTTCAAATTTCCCGGCAATGGAACCATTGATAGAAACTTGAAATCGAAAGATAAAATTGATAGAATAATCCAATTCGAGAAGGATTAGGTCTCCGATTTCAAAGGTATAAAACCCTAATTTTATATAATAAACATCGACATAAAGAAAGATCACCTAATCTGCCCTATAAAACATAAAAGAAACAGAAGTTAATTAACTGCTAGAAAACCACTTATGAAACTGTTCCCGCCATTTTTTTAATTAATTATATCAGTAGTTGGGTCAGATTCTGGGCTTGGATTTGGGTCGGGTTCAGGGCTGTTTGGCACTAGGTATGTATCAATACTACCCACCCGGAGACACGACTTGTCCTCAAGTCGAAACACGGGAAACTGTTCTTCCAAGCAATCATAATTTTTCCAAGTCTTTTCCTCTAGTGGACGGTGTCCCTAGTAACGAAGTAGCTCTAGAATAGGATGGCCTGCATTTAAGACCGAGCAATAGGCAAGGACTGTACCGGGTTGGGGGTCAAGTTTTGCCAAACTTTTCTGGTGATATTGTTGAATCTTTGTCACACCCCGATATTTACACGTTTCACCGGTGGGCCCGGTGGGGAGTATCGTGACGTAGTTGGTAACATTACAGTCAAACAACACAATATTTAAATGCACAGCGGAAGCAAAAGATAGATATATTTCAACCGAATATAATTGTAATATCAAGTATCACAACAATTGAAAATAATCCACAGGTGGATCAAACATAAATAGGAAACATTGTTCAACAGTTTGACATCCAAGCTTGCGAGACTTATTGTGGACGCTAGGAGAAAGCCAGCCTAGTTCGCGTAGTACCTGCACTTAACCTTTTTGAGAAAATACGTCAGTTTACACTGGTAAATAAATTCAACCGACTCATTTTGAAAAGAGTTTGAAAAATTGATTTGAATGCACGGGGCACAAACTTTTTATAACTTGGGATAATTATTTGAATATAATACTTGTAAACGAATTACATGTTTCTCATGCGTTCAGTAGCCCGATCCGTAGACCGGGTTAAAGATCAATAGACACACCACATTATTTATTCATTTATGCACTGACGGGTGTACGCCTACACCCCGTGCTCAGGTCGTGGCCATCTCGTAAGATGATGCCAAGGATATCCGGACATGGTCATTAACCTCCCAAAGGATTTAAGCAAACAAAACATTTCGAAACGAAGCATATAAATGATTTAATCTCTATTCGATTAAAGATTCAATGCTGTACCAAGCGGTATTTTATATACCGTACCCCAAGCCCGTATAAGGGAAATTAAGTTAAAAGTATTTACCTTTGCAAGTATCAATCACAAATAGCAAGTGCGTGTAGCTTTTACCGGGTCTCCTATTCTGGAATGAAGGTTTATAATAACCTATTAGAATCCTAACGGGTCTTTAATTAAGCCTAAACTTAGACCGGTTAGTTTTAACGAAAGATACGGTTCGAACGCGTGATTAAGCGAAGACCGGAATAGAATGTGATTTAGTCCCGACAAGTTTGAAGACTTGTATAATATGGGTAATCCAACCACATTCTGGATTTTGAGATAAAAACGATAAGGTTTGACCCGTTTCGGCTAATTTATGTAAACTAGTTACATAAATCGAACAGAACGCGTAATTAGCGTAACGGGTAACCGTAAGAGTCCTATACAGGTTTCCTAAGTCAATATACTTTAAAAAGGTTGTGATATCAGTAGGATATCTCCCATTATGCCCAAAACGAGTTTAATCCCATAATACGCCCCGTAGGGGTATTTTGGTCATTTTAAAGATTGTAAAAGCGATTAATTATACTTCTGATGTTCGGGTCTGAAGTAATCAGTAAAAACCACTTTCTTTAATAAGTTATATCAGTAGGCAATAAGCCTTACTTGGCAAAATGGTTTTAAACTCATACTAGGCGTTTAATACGCGTAAAAAGCCATTTTAAGCGATTTCCGGGTTATACAGGAAATCTGAGTTTTCTGATCAGGTTATATAGTTCAAAATACTTTATTTATTATATGAAATCAGTAGCAATTGGATTGGTGTCAAAATACTATGTAGAACTCATTTTATAACCAAAAAGGGTATAATCGGCATTTACCGAATCAAGGTCATAACCTTAGGTTATGAGCAAGTTAAAAATAATTAAAAATCTTTAAAAATCTCAAAATATTATATTCATCAGTGTGTAAAAGGTTTGGTGTTGAAATTGGGTTTAGATAGGTTTTACGCTAAGTGCGCCGTTTAATTAACAAAAGATTTCTTAAAGGCGCTATTTAGCATAACTCCTATTCTAGACCTCTAATTGATATGAAATTTTAGGGACATGTTTATAAATTAGTAGCAAGGATTATTGTCCTCTTACATTTCCAAAATTTTCGTTTTATGGTCGAAAGGGCATTATGGTCAACATTTAAGCATTTACGGAAATGTGCAAACGACTCGGACAAACAATGAACCAGTCACAGAGGGTTATACTATCATGTAACCTGGTCCAGGAAGCCCTAAGGCATTTCTAAACTCTACTAAAATGGATCAGAACTGAAGTCAAAGCAAAAGTCAAAGTTTTGCGATTTTCGGTTCCGAACCGGGTCTAAACAGAAAATTGTCGGATCAAACAAGCTTAGACCAGTTATTATACTTATTACCAAGTTATATGAGTGATAAAATAAGTTACATGCCTTCTACATTGTTAATTATGCGTTAATTCGAAAATTAGCATTCTGTTGACTTTTTCTAAACAACTTTGACCCGACATTTGATCTAGTTAGAGTGGGAATCAGAGGGTGCCCTTTTGAGGGTTTAATGCCCACATGATTACCAACTTATAACTACCTTTGATTCGACTAATCACTTGACCATTAATGATTAATCGCTAAGTCAACCGTTAATTACGACGGTTTGACTTCTAAGCTAAAACTAAGTAAAAACTCAACTAAGAAAGGTTAAGCATACTTACTGAAGTCCTATGCACGATTAGGAAGGCTTAGGGTCTGCTCTTATGCTCCAGGAAGCTCCAGAAATGCAGAATTGAGGTGTGATCAAAATGGTTGCACAAGAGGCCTTTATATAGTGTTCTTGAGGGCTTGTGATCATGACAACTAAGCCTAGCGTTGATCCCAGATCATTTACAAGTGTTCCTAGTGCCTAGGAACAGTTAGGGTTCGCCCATAAGAGTGAAAATATCGTTTTAAGTCGGTTAAAACGTTTATAACAGCCAACAGCCAACTTGCTGTCGCTGGGCACTCCTTACGGACCGTAAGGCAGGACCTTTACGGTCCGTAAGCCTTTACCAAAAGGCAAAAAAATTAATCTTTCAAGCTTTGAACAGTCAACTTGCATGGTATGATTTTGAGCCAGAATTTGTCAGTATGAGGCCTTTAACCCATGCTTGATCAGTTGTGTTACCCTATCTTGCAATATTATTGGTTTGCACAATGATGGAAATTATATACGAGAGTTATCGACCATTATTTCATAGGATCCATTCTTGCAATTTGGAATCCATTATTAATAGAAAAATCACCGGATTTAAAGGTATATTTAGATGTTTATTAATCTTGTTAGGGTCTTGGGATTTATAACGAAGTCGTTCAGAGGTATAAATTAACACGTCGACATGTTCTAAAATTCCTGCCATACATCTTTAACTAAATCCGGGTTTATAAAACTTTTGTCGTACATGACACGTGTCGTTATTTCATTCGACGAAAAATTTCATGGTATTACATCCTCACCCCCTTAAAAGAAATCTCGACCTCGAGATTTACTGAAACAATTAAGGGTATTTCTCTTTCATTGTGGACTCTACCTCCCACGTGTACTCACGACCTCTACGGGCATCCCATTTAACCTTTACAATCGGCACATGCTTCCTTCGAAGCTTCTTAACCTGTCGATCCTCGATCGACACAGGTTTTTCAACAAACTTCAAGCTCTCTTCTATGTGCACATCTGTATGTGGAATGACTAGTGATTCATCAGCGAAACACTTCTTCAGATTGCAGATGTGGAACACATTGTGAATACCACTGAGCTCTTCAGGTAACTTTAACTTATAAGCAACTGATCCGACACATTCGATGACCTCGAATGGTCCTATGTATCTCGGGCTTAACTTACCTTTCTTTCCAAATCGCATCACTCCCTTCCAGGGTGATACTTTATGTGACAACCCTCACTAAACCAGGTATCCGTACGATTTAATTAATAATTAATTGCTGCTTAATTACTGTGCTTAACTAAAATTGCTGACGAACTGCTACTTGATTTCTAGTACTTGTATATTCCTGCATCATACTTTGATTTCCGTCACTACATTATTTACAAGTTGAACCTTAGTGACAAACATGATGCACTAAAGCACAGTAGCATTAGAACGGATAACCTATTGAACATGCTGATAAAGCCAGCATTAGGCAGACACTGCCTCTAAGGGCCTATATGAGCCAGAAATATTTTACTACACCCATAGTGAGTGTAGGGATACACGGGTTGTAGAATTGCGTCTCTAGGAATAAGATATAATGACTGGATGTGCCTAAAACGTACTCTAAGCACAAGCCACAGCACTTTTAATAACATACTAGCTTCTGGCTAACTAATAAAGTGCCAAAACATGAGGAAAATATTCCTGACACTTTGCAGAATGAGTTGTGTCACTAAAATATTATTTACGACACTTGAAAGCTTCGTTAAGCACTTTAACGGATTACTATCCAACCGAACAACCGGACTTTACCCGGAACATGAAAATATTGCCATTAACATTATTGGTCTTTTTCTGAGCCAGTTAGGGTCCCTGAATACCCTAACACCCGCCATAAAACACGACACACAACTAACCGGGTTAACTACTTAACTAACCTATTTAACCAAACTATTATCTAACTAATAGTTACAAATGAACTAGAACCCCCCCCCCCTTTAGAAACCGTCCCCATCTAGGGGACATACTTGGTACACTTTTGATTATTTTATTCTTGGATGTTTAATATCTAAGAAGCACAAAAACCATTGGATCTTAATCTCACAATTGTCTATAAGTACTAGAGGTTGCACATATGATTATTCACCATCCAACATCTCAACAAAACACCTCTCCCCTTGCTCTAAAACTTTCGGCCGAGATCCCCTATATATGTCCAGCCATTTTTTCGAGTTTGATCATCCATTTCCAACATCACACAAGCATCAAGGATCGCATATAAGGAGTCGTGGTGCACTCGGAGCTCGGAGGACCTCTTTCTCTAGCTTTTATCCACCCTATTTGCGCTTAGATTCTTCCCTAGCCTCGAGCTAGTGGTATGTTACTTAAAACACCTACTCGAACTATTTTGAAGTGGTTAATATGATGTGTAACGGTTAAAACTCGAAATCTTACAAGATGATGCTTTAAAGTTTACTAAAAACACAAATAAAGATGGTTAAAAGCTTACAAGTTGTGTAAATGTTGTAGTATTTATATTGTGATGATTATTTAGGCCCGATCTACGTTGTGGTAGCTCGGATCACCATTTAACCCGACTTTGTTAAGATCATAGATCTTGACATAAGCTTGTTTCTATCGGTACAAGGGTTAAAAGGTGAAACTCTACCACACGAGAAACATGAACTTGTGTAAAAGTATTTTTACTTGTAAAATAGTGTTTAAAACTAGCGGATCTACGTATCTGCAAGTGGTATTTTCAAAGGACCAAGTGTCGAGAAAATCATGTTTTCTAAAAGTCGGATAACACACTAACAAGCATGATTTCTACAAACCACAAGTGTATAAACACTTGTGAAATGAAAAGTTTCGACAAAATAACGATCTTTGTAAAAGTTGACAAGAAGATGTAAAGATAGATTTATTCTAAAAACGAGGTTTTTACGATAATAAGTTATTTTACACATAGATCCACAAACTATAACGGGATCTACACTATAGTTTTCGGAAAAACTACAAGTTCATGTGACTATGCGATTTACATACTTGTCGACTAGTTTGATGTGTCGGAAATTGTTTGATTGAATCAAGAAGTTGTTGAAATGATTTTGGTAAAAGAAAATGATACGCTTGAAAGCGTGGCCACCTCCAGTTACAGAGGAAACTCTGGTGAAATTTTTCTAAAACCTAACACTTAGAATTATTTACAAGTGTTAGAATTATTTTCGACATGTTTTCAAAATATATTTCGCCACGACTTTATTTACAAATATTCGGAGGTGGGATTTTCACAAAACTAAACGTGATAAATATATATTTGGTAAATATAATTTTTCACAACACTGTTTATGATTATTTTGTGAAAATACACAAATATTATTTTTAGAGTAAAAATAATATTTGCAAACGTTGACTGGGAGAATTGTCTAGTGGGACTAGGGAGTCAGTCTGGGAGGCTGGGAGAATTGGCTAGTGGGACTAGGAATGTCAGTCTGAGAGACTGGGAGGCTAGTGGGACTAGGAAGAGCAGTCTGGGAGGCTGGGAGGCTAGTGGGACTAGGAGAATTATGTGATTTTTACTTGGTGACTTATGTGATTACCTGATTGTATGACTGATTATTTGTGCATATTTGTGTTTGTGTTACAGACACATGGACTCACCAGGCACAGGTGACTCAGACACCACCGGACCCCTACCTATCGTATCTGATGACCTCCCATCTTCGGAGCATGAGGTGCATACATCTGATTCCACCAGCACGGACGACGACGATTTCCAGCCCTTCGCACTACCCGAGGGTGCTGATGAGCCTGCGGATGGCCCCCCTGCTGAGTACCTACCCCTAGTAGTGATTCCGGCTCCTATACCTTTAGCTGTTTATCCCGCATATGACTTACTACTTGACGCCGAGGCTGACGGCGATATCGATCTGTTTGAGGATGAGCCTATCGAGGATGAGATCCCGGACGCAGCCCTACTTCCTGCTGGCGATCTTCTGATGATCGCTGATGCCCTTGCCGAGGACTCACCCGCACATTCACCGGTCCCAGACTCCTTTGAGTCTGTGGCATCCGCACCTTCTCACGAGGTGAGCGCACAACACTTTGCACATGATTCGGATCCTGACCAGGCGTCCTCTGCCGCACCTATCCCGAGTTTTGCATTTGAGCATGACGATATAGAGGATTCTGATCCCATCTTTCCTCCGGGATTTGACCCGGATCATGATATTGAGTTTATCCCGATGGACCAGTCCGTGGAGGATCCCGCCGATCCAGTTGATCCTATTGATCCCGATTTCGATTTCGAGATGGCTTTTGATGACCATGAGCCTGCCTTGGCTCCTGAGCAGGCAGCTGCTCTAGATCCTATGCCCGAGCATGACCCCGTACATGCTGGCATCCTAGTTGAGCCTGTTCTAGCTGACCTGCCCGTTGATGATCATTTGGAGGGCGATCATGTCGTTGTTGCTGTCGATCCTGTTGTTCCCCCACCTATTGTTGATATACCTGTTGACCATCCTGTCGATCACGTTGCACCGGTTCACCCTGTTGTTGCTCCCCCATTTGATCCCATTCCACTTGAGCCTGAGCACGCACTGTTTGCAGACCACATGGATCCACCGGATGAGTATGCACAGCACGGATGGATACCTGCTGATGAGGATGTTCCATCTTTGCCCCCTCAGATCCCTGTTACACGACCTGTTGATTTCACTTTTCAGGTTCCTCAATTTGTACCTCCAGCGAGGCCTGGAGAGGGCTCTTCAGCCCATCCTTTTGGGCACGTACCGATGTCTATTCCCTTCATGCCCCAGATGTCATCTGTTCCACCCTCTACTTCACCGTTTCATGTGGCACCGTTTGACCCCACCAGCGAGCCTTTGCTTTGGTCGACACCACCAGTCATGCCACCTACTGATCCTTACCATCCATTTCATGTGGGACACACTATAGAGGACGTTTTGATGTCCTTCGTTCATCAGCACGAGTCACACACGCAGCGTCTCCAGGAGCTTGAGAGAGCTCAGCTGCCACCATGTTCATGCCATGGTCAGATACACTCTCCTCTTCAGCCATGTCGATCATTACCCCCAGATTATGCTGCTCGTCTCTTTACACTAGAGCAGCAGGTTGCTTCTGTCATCCGTACTCAGCAAGCTATGGAGGAGGACTGGCTCCAGTTACGTCGCTTGCTTTACACTTACTTTCCCCCTCCTCCACCTCCATCTGTATAGAGCTCATCAGTACTGCTTGTGTAGACGTTGGTGAGAGGACCGCGATTGCTTTTGGTTACATAGCATTTTGGAGACTACATGATGATACTGACTTTTGACACATACTTGATGTATTTGATGTATTTGACACTGATTTGATATAGCTTTTGGACAGGGGTGATGTAGCCCCTAGTTGATTGATGATTGTATGACACAGTGATGTACTGATACACTTACGTTGTGGTCTCGATATATATATGGAAATCGCAGTATTCTCATCATATTTGATTCGCTTGATTGCTTATTTACATTATTATGACATGGGATGTTGTGTGTATATTTTTATGACATGGGATGTTGTGTGTAATATTTGTGACATGGGATGTTGTGTGATTAGTATTTGTGAAGTATTGATAACATGAGATGTTATGTGCTATTACTATTACTATATACGTACGCTTCATTATGGCCTGACCGACGTAAACACATCTTTAGAAGATGCCGCCAAGACGTCAACAACAGCAAATGCCTACGACACAGGCCGAACTACAGCAAGTCATTGCTGCAGCCATTGCTCAATATGCTGCCTCTCAAGGGGGAATGAGTGGAAGCAACTCTGGCAACACTGGCAACAACAACAATCCACCTCATGGTAACCCTAAGTCATTAAGACATACCATGACCTAAATGGATCCCCTTAGCAAGAGTGCTAATGCCAATGATGCGTTATAATGTATGTGCAGGGTGCACCTACAAACAGTTCTTGGACTACAAGCCCGTAAACTTTGATGGCACAGGAGGTGCTGTCGCTTTTGTCCGCTGGGCTGAGAAAACAGAATCCGTTCTTCGCATGAGCAAATGCGCATTGGATCAGCAAGTCACTTACATCTCTGGGCTTTTTTTGGATGGAGCCCTATCCTGGTGGAACTTGCAAGTACAGACACTTGGCGAAGCTGCTGCCTACGCGCTGACATGGACCGAATTGAAGGAACTCATGCGCAAAAAGTACTGTTCTCGCGCCGAAATCCAGAGATTGGAGACCGAGTTCTGGCATCTGAAAATGGAAGGTCCTAAGATAGCAGAGTACGTTCAGAGATTCCACGACTTGTCGCATGTGGTACTTTACATGGTCACTCCTGAGTTCAAAAGAATCGAACGCTTCATTTGGGGATTAGCTCCTCAAATCATAAGCATGGTGACCTCCTCCAAACCTGCGACTATCACTGAAGCCATTGATTTGAGCGTGGCTCTTACAGAGGAGGCAATTCGTTTGAACAAGTTTGATGAAGCGGAGCCGAAGAAGAAGGAGACTCATGTGGAGTCCTCTGGAGGAAACAAGAGGAAGTATTCAAACTTCAAGCAGGGCATCGGGGTGGTGGTTAAGAAAGGAGAGCAGAACGCGCCAGCTCAGGATACAGCTGGTGGTAGAAAGAAAGGAAAGGGATACATGGGCACCCAGCCCAAGTGTAATAACTGCCAGCGCCATCATTCTGGCCGTTGTGGGTTGAAGGTTTGTGAAGCATGTGGAAAGACTGGTCACCTGAAGGAGACTTGTTGGGCTACTGCTGGCCAGGGAGGCCAGAGAGGATTTGGAAACAGAAACACCAACCGGGGCGGAAATGGAAATCGCCCCCAAGGGAACAATGGAGGTGATGGAAACCGAGTCAACAACACAAACCAAGCGGGCGCCATGAATCGTAATCAGAGAAACAACCAAGCGGGAAACAATGGTGGGAACGGGCAGAGGCCCGGATGTTTCAACTGCGGTGATATTGGGCATTACAAGAGGAATTGCCCGGAATTGAACCAGGCCCGCGGAAGGGTTTTCAACATAGAAGCAAGGGAAGCGCGCCAGGATCCCAATGTTGTCACTGGTACGTTCCCTGTAAATCAACGCTATGCATCCGTTTTATTTGATACTGGCGCCGATTATAGCTTCGTGTCATTAGAATTTAAGAACATGCTTGGTTTAGCCGCTAGTAAGTTAGATATTCCATACTCGATTGAATTGGCGAATGGGAAGTTAGTAGAAGCTAACGAGGTGATTCGCGGCTGCGTAATCGAATTGGGAGAGCGTGAGTTCGCTCTAGATCTACTACCAGTCCAGTTGGGAAGCTTCGACGTGGTAGTAGGAATGGATTGGTTATCCAGTAACAAGGCCGAGATAGTTTGTCATGAGAAGGTCGTTCGTATCCCGACCGATGATGGTGAGACCATTGTTGTTCACGGAGAGAAGCGTGAGACGCCGTTGAGGATTATTAGCTGCCTGAAGGCAAGAAAGTGTTTGCAGAAGGGATGTGCTGCCTTTCTGGCACACATTGTAGATAAGAAGGCTGCTGAGCCAAAGATCGAAGACATCCTAGTCGTGAGGGAGTACCCAGAAGTCTTCCCAGAAGATTTGCCTGGCTTTCCGCCACAAAGGCAAGTGGAGTTTCGCATTGACTTAGTTCCAGGCGTCGCGCCTGTGGCTAAGGCACCCTACAGACTTGCTCCGTCTGAGATGCAAGAACTGTCGACGCAACTTCAAGAGTTGTTAGACAAGGGATTTATCCGACCGAGCTTCTCGCCTTGGGGAGCTCCAGTTTTGTTTGTCAAGAAGAAAGACGGTAGTTTTCGGATGTGTATTGATTACAGAGAATTGAACAAGCTGACGATCAAGAATAGGTATCCCCTGCCAAGAATCGATGATCTGTTTGACCAACTACAAGGTTCAAGCTTTTATTCAAAGACTGATCTTCGATCCGGATACCATCAGCTACGGATACAGGAGGAGAGTATCCCAAAGACAGCCTTCAGAACCCGATATGGACACTACGAGTTCCTCGTTATGCCGTTTGGGTTGACAAACGCACCTGCAGTGTTCATGGATTTGATGAATCGAGTTTGTAAGCCGTACTTGGATAAGTTCGTGATTGTATTCATCGATGATATTTTGATTTATTCAAGGACGAAGGCTGAACACGAGCAGCACTTAAGAGCTATTCTGGAGCTACTAAAGAAGGAACAGCTATACGCCAAATTCTCTAAGTGCGAGTTTTGGCTAAGAGAAGTGCAATTCCTTGGGCACGTGGTGAATGGAGATGGAATCCACGTGGATCCCACCAAGATCGAGGCGATCAAGGATTGGGAAACGCCAAAGACGCCAACCGAGATTCGGCAATTCTTGGGTTTGGCTGGCTATTACCGGAGGTTCATCGAGAACTTTTCGAAGATCGCTCAACCATTGACGCTCCTCACTCAGAAGGACAAGAAGTTTGATTGGGGAATCAAACAGGAAGAGGCGTTTCAGATATTGAAAGATAAGCTTTGCAACGCGCCAATCTTAGCCCTACCAGAGGGTACAGATGATTTTGTGGTATACTGCGATGCATCGCGTCAAGGATTGGGTTGTGTGTTGATGCAACGCCAAAAGGTTATTGCCTACGCGTCACGCCAACTGAAGGTACATGAAAAGAACTATACCACACACGATTTGGAACTCGGCGCAGTAGTTTTTGCTTTAAAGATCTGGAGACACTACCTTTATGGTACGAAGTGCACAATCTTCACAGATCACAAGAGCCTCCAACATATATTCAACCAGAAGGAGTTGAACATGAGGCAAAGACGATGGGTAGAACTGTTGAACGATTACGACTGCGAGATTAAGTATCATCCAGGGAAGGCGAATGTGGTCGCCGATGCCCTAAGTCGAAAAGAGAGGATCAAGCCCATAAGGGTCAGGGCTTTGGAGATGGTTATTCAAACCAACTTTCCTCTGCGCATTCGTGCCGCGCAGAAGGAAGCTCTCAAAGAAAGAAACCTTGAAGAAGAGTATCTCCGTGGGATGGAGAAGATATTGGTACCAAACAGGGAAGGAACGTTGTGTTTTGAGAAAAGGATTTGGGTTCCTCTGTTTGGTGGTTTAAGGAAGGTTATTTTCGATGAAGCTCACAAGTCGCGGTACTCTATCCACCCTGGAGCGGATAAGATGTACCAGGATCTTAAAGATTACTATTGGTGGCCTAGGATGAAATGCGATGTGGCTGTTTATGTGAGCAAATGTTTAACTTGCGCTAAGGTTAAAGCGGAATACCAGAAGCCTTCGGGACTTCTGCAGCAACCAGAGATTCCCAAGTGGAAGTGGGAACAAATCTCTATGGACTTTATTACGAAGTTGCCAAGAACGCCAAGAGGCCATGACACTATTTGGGTAATAGTGGATCGCTTAACGAAGTCAACACACTTCCTACCTATCTGAGAGAAGGATAATACGAGCAAACTGGCCGAAATTTACATGAGAGAGATTGTTACACGCCATGGAGTACCTCTCTCAATCATCTCCGATAGAGACGGAAGGTTCGTATCGAGGATATGGCAATCCTTCCAGGAAGCTTTTGGCTCAAAGTTGAATCTGAGCACTGCTTTTCACCAGCAGACCGACGGCCAAAGCGAGCGGACGATACAGACACTAGAAGATATGCTGAGAGCATGTGTGATGGATTTGGGCGGTAGCTGGGATAAGCATTTGCCTTTGGTTGAGTTTTCATACAACAACAGCTACCACACCAGTATTGGTGCCGCGCCATTCGAAGCTTTATATGGGCGCAAGTGCAGATCACCGCTTTGTTGGGCTGACGCAGGTGATAGACATTTGGTTGGTCCTGAAGTAGTCCAGGAAACCACCGACAAGATCGCACAGATCCGAGATCGCATCAGTGCGGCTCGTGACAGGCAGAAAGCCTACGCGGATCGAAGCAGGAAACCTCTAGAGTTTGAGGTTGGTGAGATGGTTTTGTTGAAGGTATCACCCTGGAAGGGTGTGGCACGTTTTGGGAAACGTGGAAAGTTAAACCCGAGGTATATTGGACCATTCAAGATCTTGGAGAGAATCGGGTTAGTAGCTTACAAGTTGGATTTACCTGCTGAACTGAATGGTGTTCACGATACATTCCATGTATCCAATCTGAAGAAGAGTCCAACTCAAGTTACCGTTGCCATTCCCACCGACGAAATTCATGTTGACGACACGCTCCATTTCGTTGAAGAACCTGTTGAGGTCATGGATTGGAAAGTAAACAAGACCCGCCGGAGCAGTGTCAAGCTCGTCAAAGTTCGTTGGAATGCTAGACATGGTCCTGAATTCACCTGGGAGCGTGAGGACCGAATGAAAGAGAAATACCCCCATCTATTTCCTGAGAACCCTGCTTCTACAAGCAGAACTTAAAATTTCGGGACGAAATTTCTTTAACGGGGGGAGAATGTGACAACCCTCACTAAACCAGGTATCCGTACGATTTAATTAATAATTAATTGCTGCTTAATTACTGTGCTTAACTAAAATTGCTGACGAACTGCTACTTGATTTCTAGTACTTGTATATTCCTGCATCATACTTTGATTTCCGTCACTACATTATTTACAAGTTGAACCTTAGTGACAAACATGATGCACTAAAGCACAGTAGCATTAGAACGGATAACCTATTGAACATGCTGATAAAGCCAGCATCAGGCAGACACTGCCTCTAAGGGCCTGTATGAGCCAGAAATATTTTACTACACCCATAGTGAGTGTAGGGATACAAGGGTTGTAGAATTGCGTCTCTAGGAATAAGATATAATGACTGGATGTGCCTAAAACGTACTCTAAGCACAAGCCACATCACTTTTAATAACATACTAGCTTCTGGCTAACTAATAAAGTGCCAAAACATGAGGAAAATATTCCTGACACTTTGCAGAATGAGTTGTGTCACTAAAAATATTATTTACGACACTTGAAAGCTTCGTTAAGCACTTTAACGGATTACTATCCAACCGAACAACCGGACTTTACCCGGAACATGAAAATATTGCCATTAACATTATTGGTCTTTTTCTGAGCCAGTTAGGGTCCCTGAATACCCTAACACCCGCCATAAAACACGACACACAACTAACCGGGTTAACTACTTAACTAACCTATTTAACCAAACTATTATCTAACTAATAGTTACAAATGAACTAGAACCCCCCCCCCCCTTTAGAAACCGTCCCCATCTAGGGGACATACTTGGTACACTTTTGATTATTTTATTCTTGGATGTTTAATATCTAAGAAGCACAAAAACCATTGGATCTTAATCTCACAATTGTCTATAAGTACTAGAGGTTGCACATATGATTATTCACCATCCAACATCTCAACAAAACACCTCTCCCCTTGCTCTAAAACTTTCGGCCGAGATCCCCTATATATGTCCAGCCATTTTTCGAGTTTGATCATCCATTTCCAACATCACACAAGCATCAAGGATCGCATATAAGGAGTCGTGGTGCACTCGGAGCTCGGAGGACCTCTTTCTCTAGCTTTTATCCACCCTATTTGCGCTTAGATTCTTCCCTAGCCTCGAGCTAGTGGTATGTTACTTAAAACACCTACTCGAACTATTTTGAAGTGGTTAATATGATGTGTAACGGTTAAAACTCGAAATCTTACAAGATGATGCTTTAAAGTTTACTAAAAACACAAATAAAGATGGTTAAAAGCTTACAAGTTGTGTAAATGTTGTAGTATTTATATTGTGATGATTATTTAGGCCCGATCTACGTTGTGGTAGCTCGGATCACCATTTAACCCGACTTTGTTAAGATCATAGATCTTGACATAAGCTTGTTTCTATCGGTACAAGGGTTAAAAGGTGAAACTCTACCACACGAGAAACATGAACTTGTGTAAAAGTATTTTTACTTGTAAAATAGTGTTTAAAACTAGCGGATCTACGTATCTGCAAGTGGTATTTTCAAAGGACCAAGTGTCGAGAAAATCATGTTTTCTAAAAGTCGGATAACACACTAACAAGCATGATTTCTACAAACCACAAGTGTATAAACACTTGTGAAATGAAAAGTTTCGACAAAATAACGATCTTTGTAAAAGTTGACAAGAAGATGTAAAGATAGATTTATTCTAAAAACGAGGTTTTTACGATAATAAGTTATTTTACACATAGATCCACAAACTATAACGGGATCTACACTATAGTTTTCGGAAAAACTACAAGTTCATGTGACTATGCGATTTACATACTTGTCGACTAGTTTGATGTGTCGGAAATTGTTTGATTGAATCAAGAAGTTGTTGAAATGATTTTGGTAAAAGAAAATGATACGCTTGAAAGCGTGGCCACCTCCAGTTACAGAGGAAACTCTGGCGAAATTTTTCTAAAACCTAACACTTAGAATTATTTACAAGTGTTAGAATTATTTTCGACATGTTTTCAAAATATATTTCGCCACGACTTTATTTACAAATATTCGGAGGTGGGATTTTCACAAAACTAAACGTGATAAATATATATTTGGTAAATATAATTTTTCACAACACTGTTTATGATTATTTTGTGAAAATACACAAATATTATTTTTAGAGTAAAAATAATATTTGCAAACGTTGATAAATCCAAAATAATACAAACGCTTTCACGATAAACATATAAGTTACAACGGTAATTATTATTACCACCCGATTACTAAAACGTAACTTACGCATTATACGGAAATGATTATGAACGTATATTTTATCAATGTATTATTTTTGGGGAAAAATTATGTGAAATGGAAATATAATATTTTTGAGAAAAATATTTATATTTGGAATGAAGATATATTAAGTGAGACTTAATATTATAAATTGAACGCACATGTATTAAATCCCCCATCCTTGGGAAGGAGATTAACTACCAAGTACATGCAAAATATGAACACGAAATAGTTGTCTAACTATTTCCCAAAAACCCAAACTATAAAGCTAAGGCACGGCCATCCGTCTAATAGAATTAGTACATGTAGGTCGTCGCACAGCTGACATTCGGAGTACTTGGTAGAGACGCACTGACTGTGAGTTCATGTCCCCCTTTTCTCTTAACTGTTTTCAGTTTTCTAAACTGCGGGGGTGAAATACATGTTACAATGTTTATGATTACTTTATACATGGTATGGTTAGCGTAAGGAGGGTTACTTTTTAGATCATGTGAATGGGTAGGCGGAAACTTGAGGTTATTAATCCTCAGGGTAGGACCGAGGGGCAGGAGCGATAGATCTATTTGGGTGTAGCGAGCCCAGTCCCAGGCCCAGCATAACGGACCTCGGGATGACTTTGTACCCGACGCATAAATCTGCTAGGTTTGAGCCTTCCTACTTGCATTTCACACATATCAATGGCCTTGCAAACCATTGGTGATCTCTTTTTCCTTATTTGCTACATACCAGGATTTTTGATAGATACAAAGGTTTATTTACTCACTTACACATGAACTCGCTCAACATTATTGTTGATTTTTCAACTTACATGTATTTCAGGGAATTAAAAGATCTGGCACGGTATGGCACGTTTTCCCGCTGCACTAGTTTCCAAGATCATCCGGGGTTTAGGGAATGTGACTCTTTCCTGGACAAGTCACAGTCCTTAAACTGTGTTTATGTTATGTTTAAGTTTGTAATGTTTGATGAACAAGGTTATGGTTGTTAGAGCGTGTTTCCGTTAAAACAATGATACTATGTTTGGTTTTAAAATTTAATGGATGATTCTTGCATGTTTTTAATTCATATAGCTTTGTTATGATTAAGCTATGGTATTAAGAAGTCACACCAAATTAACCACGCTTCCGCAAAGCCAGGGTGTGACACTTTAAGCAATACTTTGTCCCCTACCTCAAATTTTAGAGGTTTACGCTTTAAGTCCGCGTAGCTTTTCTGCCTATCCCTGGCAGCTTTCAGACGTTCTCGAATCTGGACAATCTTGTCCGTCATTTCAAAGACTATTTCCGGTCCTGTCAGTTGGACATCTCCAACTTCCGCCCAACAAACGGGAGTTCTGCACTTTCTACCGTACAAGGCGTCAAAAGGCGCAGCCTTAATGCTGGTATGGTAGCTATTGTTATACGAGAACTCGATCAATGGCAGATGGTTATCCCAACTACCACCTAAATCAATTACACATGCACGAAGCATGTCTTCCAAGGTTTGGATTGTACGCTCACTCTGGCCGTCCGTCTGAGGATGGTAGGCCGTACTGAAATTTAAGCGCGTGCCCAAAGATTGTTGGAAACTTTTCCAAAAATGTGACGTGTATCTAGTATCTCTGTCAGAGATAATAGACACAGGCACGCCATGTAGAGATACAATCTTATCTACGTACAATTGGGCTAGCATGTCGGAGCTGTAAGTCTCCTTAATGGGCAGGAAATGTGCTGACTTAGTCAACCTATCAACTATCACCCATATCGTATCATTTCCTTTCCTTGTCTTTGGCAACTTGGTGATGAAATCCATCGTCACCATTTCCCACTTCCACGTGGGAAGTTCAGGCGGTTGCAGCAAACTTGACGGCTTCTGATGTTCAGCTTTGACTTGCGCACATGTCAAACATTTAGCTACATAGGTAGCTATAGACTTCTTCAAGCCTATCCACCAAAAGTTTGCCTTCAAATCCTGGTACATCTTGTCAGCTCCAGGATGAACAGAGTATTCGGAACTGTGGGCTTCCTGGAGGATAACATCTCGAAGTCCTCCATAAACTGGAACCCATATTCGTCCATTTAACCTTAGAATTCCGTCCTTCCCGTAGGATAACTGTTCTTCAGTTACTCCTAGCTTTTCATTAGGATAGTTAGCTTCCATCACAGCTTCCTTCTGTGCAGCTAACAACCTTTCATTCAAACTATTCTTTATCTCAATGCTCTTGGCATTGATTCTTATAGGCTTCACCCTTTTCTTTCGACTCAAGGCATCGGCGACCACGTTCGCCTTGCCGGGATGGTACCTTATCTCACAATCATAATCATTCAGAGTTTCCATCCATCGTCGCTGCCTCATGTTTAAATCCTTTTGGTTGAACAGATGCTGGAGGCTCTTGTGATCAGAATAGATCACACATTTGATACCATATAAATAGTGCCTCCATAGCTTCAGTGCGAATACAACGGCACCCAACTCCAAGTCATGGGTGGTGTAATTATTTTCATGCACCTTTAACTGTCGTGAAGCATAGGCAATAACCTTGCCTTTCTGCATAAGCACACATCCCATCTCGGTGTGTGATGCATCACAATATACCACAAATTCTTCTATTCCATCAGGTAATGTCAAAACAGGCGCATTGCTTAGCTTCTGCTTAAGGATATCAAAGGACTCCTGTTGCTTAGGACCCCAGTTAAACTTAGTATTCTTTCTAGTCAAAGAAGTTAGGGGTGCAGCAATCCTTGAAAAGTTTTCAATAAAACGCCTGTAATATCCTGCCAATCCCAAGAAGCTGCGAATTTCCGTGGGTGTCTTAGGCTCTTGCCAATTCATGACAGCTTCCACCTTAGCGGGGTCCACTTGAATACCACGCTCACTAACCATATGTCCAAGGAATTGGACTTCTCGAAGCCAGAATTCACATTTAGAGAGTTTGGCGTAAAGCTTTTCCTGCTGAAGTAGCGAAAGTATACACCGAAGGTGCTTTTCATGATCAGCTTGGTTCTTTGAGTAGATCAGAATGTCGTCTATGAAGACGATAACAAATTGTCCAGGTATGGTTTGCAGACACGGTTCATGAGATCCATGAATGCTGCTGGTGCATTAGTGAGCCCGAAAGGCATCACTAGGAACTCGTAGTGACCATAACGGGTCCTAAATCCGTCTTGTGTACGTCTTCATCTCTAACCTTCAGTTGGTGATAGCCTGACCTCAAGTCAATCTTAGAGAAGTAACTTGCCCCTTGAAGTTGGTTGAACAAATCGTCGATCCTGGGCAATGGATACCTATTCTTGATAGTGACCTTGTTAAGCTCACGGTAATCGATGCACAGACGCATCGATCCATCCTTCTTCTTGAAAAATAAAATTGGTGCTCCCCAAGGAGACGGACTAGGTCTAATGAAACCTTTGGCTAGCAATTCATCCAGTTGTGTTCTCAATTCCTTTATCTCTGTTGGTGCTAACCTATAAGGTGCTCTAGCAACAGGTGCTGCTCCAGGAATAATGTCAAACCTGAACTCCACTTGCCTATCTGGGGGTAATCCAGGCAGTTCTTCAGGGAATACTTCAGGGTATTCAGAGATGACAGGGATATCCTCAATCTTGGGTTCGGCTCATCGATAGTTACTTGTGCCATGTAGATGACACGACCCTTCTTCAAACACCTAGAGGCCTTGAGCATAGATACTTGCTCCGACAGTCCATACCGGGTATCTCCCTGAATGGTAAGTGACTCACCAGACGGAGTCTTGAGCATTACTTGCTTCTTATTGCAGAGAATCTGGGCCTGGTTATGAGATAACCAGTCCATACCTAAAACTATGTCAAAACTGGCTAACTTCAAAGGAAGTAGAGACAAGGGAAAAGAGTGGTTCTTAATGGATATGAAACATCCATCTAATATGGTTGATGCGGTTTCTAAGGTGTCGTCTGCTAATTCCACCTCATACTTCACACTTAAGGTTTTAACAGGTAAATTCAACAATTTACAAAACTTATTGTCTACGAAAGATTTATCAGCTCCTGAATCAAATAGCACTCTCGCATAAACATCATTTATAAGGAAGGTACCTGTGATCACATTGTCGTCCTGCACAGCTTCCTTTGCATCCATTCTGAAGACCCTAGCATTGGTCTTCTTTCCTTCATCAGCTTTCTTTGCATACTTTGGGCAATCTGTCTTGATGTGCCCCTTTTCGTTGCAACTGTAGCATGTTGCGTCTTTCAGCTTCTTGCACTCTAGGGTTGTATGTTCCGTGGATTTGCAAATCCCACAAGGCCTTGTCTGAGATTGGGATTTTGAGTCAAGTCTGCACTTCCCAAAGTGGTATTTCTGACAAGTCTTACACTTGGGCTTATCCCCAGACTGATGCCCATCCTTCCTTGAACTAAATCCCTTCCTGTGGTCATTGTTTCCTCTGTGCTTCTTATTTGAGCGACGTGAATTGTCATCATCATGCTTCCTTTTCTCGGTATCCGTGTTCCTCAGCGATCTCTGCCTGACCGCGTCCAGAGTGAGGGATAAGGATATATCAGCTACAGACCTGAAAGTAGCTGGCCGAGAGGCTTTTACACTTGCCTTTATCTCTGGGGCTAAACCCCCGATGAAACGAGCTATTCTTTTGGGTTCCGGGGTCACCAGATAAGGAACCAACTTTGACATTGTATTAAAGCTCGTAAGGTAAGCTTGGCAATCCAGATTCTTCATTACTAATGACAGGAAATCCGACTCAATCTTCTCTACCTCATGCTGAGGGCAGTAGTTCTCTCGGATGAGGGCAACAAATTGTTCCCACGACATACTGTACAGTGGAATCTTCCCAGCAGCTTGAATCAACGATCTCCACCAGGCTAAGGCCTCACCCTTGAAAGATTGAGACACAAACTTTACTACATCCTTCTCAGCGCACCCGCTGATATCAACCACTGTGTCCATCTCATCCAACCAAGTCATGTAGTCTATTGCTCCTTTCCCCCCCGTAAAATCCTGGGGTTTGCATGACACAAAGTATTTGTAGGAGCAACCCTTATCACGGGGTCCTTGATTCAGTACGATTCTTTGAGATGGGACACTATGATGGTTTGAAGAGTGACGATCGTCATCATCTTTCTTTGGTTCATCTTTCTTGGAGGGAGGCTTGCTATGTGCCTCAGAATGAGTCTTGGGTTTAGAATGCGGTGCGGATAGGGTCCTACTCCGAGTACCACTCGATTCGCTATACTACCTATCCAAGGCTTTTGCAACAGCATTGTCAATTAACGCTTGCAGTTCCTCACCCGCTATATTAATCCGAGCATCATTATGGTTCTCCATTGGGTGACTATTTATTTCATCCGAATCAGCCATTGTATCTTGAACTGTTACATAAGATATCGGCAAAAATTATTTGGGAGTTTATTATGGAATTGTCTTTTTATGGCAATTCATTAACCATGGTAAACATAGACCATATTTGGTTAATTTGTTACTCACATTTATTTAGGATTTTTATTTATAATATCCTAATTACACAACAGTAATAGTATTATTAGCACAAAAGGCCTAGTCACAAGGACATTTCAATTCGTAAGCCATGATTTCAGAGAATCAAAGCATGCAAGTTTGAACATAGTTCTTTACCTTTTCTTGACAGGGAGTCATAGACTACTACTGTCTCTTGTCTTATATGACAATGAGTATGGCCCATAGGCACTACATCACTAATGGATGCTTGACATGTGATCATCTTAACTGATGATTTAAACCCATGATTTATAGATCATTAAGTTAGGTTTAGGAATCTTTTCAAAGATCCTTTCATAAGAATGACGCGTGTGATTTTAATGAACCACGTCTGCCAAGAGTGTTAACATGTTTGCAGATGTTAACAGAGATTTGAATCTTTTAATCAGGTCTTACCATCTTGGCCGGGTCTTATAATGACACGAAGGCTAGGTTATACCGTTAAGATTCTTAATTAATATTTGAATAGGCAGATCTATTTTAAAAGGAATGATTTTTGATTTATTTATTTCATATAGTTATGCATAAAATGACGAAATGAAATTTATAAACTTAGCATTCCAATATATATTAAAAAGGATTACACATTGCCCTAAACGGGACTTTTTAAATAGACTAGTTACCTACACAGAGGTTAAACTAGAAAACAAGTCCACGCAGGGACCAATACTAGGATAGATGTCCTCACAGGGACTGAAAGATAAGTCCACGCAGGGACTAAATACACATATAAATGTCCACGCAGGGACTTGATTGAAATAGGAAATACAATAATACATATAGAGATTAATGATCTCGCTTCTTCTTTCCTTTGAACAGGTTTGCCAGGCCCTTGAGGAATCCACGGTTGTTCTTGCGTTCTTCTTCAAAATCTCGTTCCACCCTGTTTAAACGGTGGAGGATTTCTTCCTGCTCCGGTGGGGAAAAACGTGGCGGCTGCCATAGGTGCTGAGCCGGAGGTCTAGCAGGTACTGGATACCCATGAGTTGAGTATCCCATTCCCCAAGAAGTTCCATAAGGTCCTTCGGGATGAAGGGCGTTGTAGTTTGTCGCCGCTTCTAGGTATGGGTCGGCATCAATATAGTTGTAGTGAGTGTGAGCTGGCTGCTCAAATGGGTTATATGCCGTGGAACCGGCGTATGTAGGTATCGGGTTATCATAACCAAATGGTGGCGGTGGTGGTGCAACTGGTGCAGAATTCACCTCTGCAGTTGGGTTCGAAGGTCCACCCATTTGTGGGTCTTCATGTAGTGGCGGATAATGACTGCCACTGGAGTCGAGGGGTTCTGAAGTGAAAATCCCCTCTTCGTGTGGATATCCGCGAGCCTGTTCTCCTACGCCTTGGAGGATCTGGAGGTGCTTGATGAACTGGCGGCGGTGGAGGCGGTGGTGTGACTGCCACAAAACGCGAATCCTCGGAGGGAACCAGCTGCTGCTGTTGTTGCTGCTCATGAGGCGATAAATGGTGAGAGGGTGTAAAGTACCACTCATACTGGTTGAACCTTGCTTGGTAACTGTCTGGACCCTGATAGGGTGTTCCATGGAAGGATGATCCATCCGAGATCTCGATGGGATGGTTGGGGGTACCTCTTGCAGGCTCGACGGGATCCGTGTCCTCGTCCATGTCCATTGCATTGTCTTCTGAGAAATGTTCCTCCGGTCCCAATGGGTTAAAACCCACTGGTTCTTGGACAAAGTTTGTCGGGTTAAACCGGCCGTGAGAGACAGGAGTAGGGTCGCCAAAGGAACGGTGTGAAACGGAACGCTGGAGAGGTATGTATGAAGGTTGAGGGTTATCGGGCTCGTTTTCCGAGTGCGGCCCAAAAGAGTGACGGTAAGAAGGTGTTGAACTGTGCGATATAGACCGTCTAGCGGGCTTAAAAAGGTTCCTCCTGTTTCTCTGAGGTTCGGCACTCATTGTAGTGGAAGGAGTTCGCAGGTGAGAAGGCCCGGCCTCGTGATCGTTGTGGGTAGTGATTGGCCCTTTGCCTCTTCTTCCTCTTCTGATTCTTGGTGGCATATTCCTGATTAAACAATTGAAATAAATAACAAACAATAAAGGACAAACTAAAGCAATAATTTGGATTCGTCCTAAGTTCTTGTCTAGACTCGAGTATGTGCAATTGTGTCATTGAGATTAAACACATAAGGCTAGTGTTTAATTCACTCAACGTTGGCTCTGATACCAACCTGTCACACCCCGATATTTACACGTTTCACCGGTGGGCCCGGTGGGGAGTATCGTGACGTAGTTGGTAACATTACAGTCAAACAACACAATATTTAAATGCACAGCGGAAGCAAAAGATAGATATATTTCAACCGAATATAATTGTAATATCAAGTATCACAACAGTTGAAAATAATCCACAGGTGGATCAAACATAAATAGGAAACATTGTTCAACAGTTTGACATCCAAGCTTGCGAGACTTATTGTGGACGCTAGGAGAAAGCCAGCCTAGTTCGCGTAGTACCTGCACTTAACCTTTTTGAGAAAATACGTCAGTTTACACTGGTAAATAAATTCAACCGACTCATTTTGAAAAGAGTTTGAAAAATTGATTTGAATGCACGAGGAACAAACTTTTTATAACTTGGGATAATTATTTGAATATAATACTTGTAAACGAATTACATGTTTCTCATGCGTTCAGTAGCCCGATCCGTAGACCGGGTTAAAGATCAATAGACACACCACATTATTTATTCATTTATGCACTGACGGGTGTACGCCTACACCCCGTGCTCAGGTCGTGGCCATCTCGTAAGATGATGCCAAGGATATCCGGACATGGTCATTAACCTCCCAAAGGATTTAAGCAAACAAAACATTTCGAAACGAAGCATATCAATGATTTAATCTCTATTCGATTAAAGATTCAATGCTGTACCAAGCGGTATTTTATATACCGTACCCCAAGCCCGTATAAGGGAAATTAAGTTAAAAGTATTTACCTTTGCAAGTATCAATCACAAATAGCAAGTGCGTGTAGCTTTTACCGGGTCTCCTATTCTGGAATGAAGGTTTATAATAACCTATTAGAATCCTAACGGGTCTTTAATTAAGCCTAAACTTAGACCGGTTAGTTTTAACGAAAGATACGGTTCGAACGCGTGATTAAGCGAAGACCGGAAGAGAATGGGATTTAGTCCCGACAAGTTTGAAGACTTGTATAATATGGGTAATCCAACCACATTCTGGATTTTGAGATAAAAACGATAAGGTTTGACCCGTTTCGGCTAATTTATGTAAACTAGTTACATAAATCGAACAGAACGCGTAATTAGCGTAACGGGTAACCGTAAGAGTCCTATACAGGTTTCCTAAGTCAATATGCTTTAAAGAGGTTGTGATATCAGTAGGATATCTCCCATTATGCCCAAAACGAGTTTAATCCCATAATACGCCCGTAGGGGTATTTTGGTCATTTTAAAGATTGTAAAAGCGATTAATTATACTTCTGATGTTCGGGTCTGAAGTAATCAGTAAAAACCACTTTCTTTAACAAGTTATATCAGTAGGCAATAAGCCTTACTTGGCAAAATGGTTTTAAACTCATACTAGGCGTTTAATACGCGTAAAAAGCCATTTTAAGCGATTTCCGGGTTATACAGGAAATCTGAGTTTTCTGATCAGGTTATATAGTTCAAAATAATTTATTTATTATATGAAATCAGTAGCAATTGGATTGGCGTCAAAATACTATGTAGAACTCATTTTATAACCAAAAAGGGTATAATCGGCATTTACCGAATCAAGGTCATAACCTTAGGTTATGAGCAAGTTAAAAATAATTAAAAATCTTTAAAAATCTCAAAATATTATATTACATCAGTATGTAAAAGTTTGGTGTTGAAAAATGGTTTAGATAGGTTTTACGCTAAGTGCGACGTTTAATTAACAAAAGATTTCTTAAAGGTGCTATTTAGCATAACTCCTATTCTAGACCTCTAACTGATATGAAATTTCAGGGACATGTTTATAAATCAGTAGCAAGGATTATTGTCCTCTTACATTTCCAAAATTTTCGTTTTATGGTCGAAAGGGCATTATGGTCAACATTTAAGCATTTACGGAAAGGTGCAAACGACTCGGACAAACAATGAACCAAACACAGAGGGTTATACTATCATGTAACCTGGTCCTAAGGAAGTCCTAAGGCATTTCTAAACTCTACTAAAATGGGTCAGAACTGAAGTCAAAGCAAAAGTCAAAGTTTTGCGACTTTCGGTTCCGAACCGGGTCTAAACAGAAAATTGTCGGATCAAACAAGCTTAGACCAGTTATTATACTTATTACCAAGTTATATGAGTGATAAAATAAGTTACATGCCTTCTACATTGTTAATTATGCGTTAATTCAAAAATTAGCATTCTGTTGACTTTTTCTAAACAACTTTGACCCGACATTTGATCTAGTTAGAGTGGGAATCAGAGGGTGCCCTTTTGAGGGTTTAATGCCCACATGATTACCAACTTATAACTACCTTTGATTCGACTAATCACTTGACCATTAATGATTAATCGCTAAGTCAACCGTTAATTACGACGGGTTGACTTCTAAGCTAAAACTAAGTAAAAACTCAACTAAGAAAGGTTAAGCATACTTACTGAAGTCCTATGCATGATTAGGAAGGCTTAGGGTCTACTCTTAAGCTCCAGGAAGCTCCAGAAATGCAGAATTGAGGTGTGATCAAAATGGTTGCACAAGAGGCCTTTATATAGTGTTCTTGAGGGCTTGTGATCATGACAACTAAGCCTAGCATTGATCCCAGATCATTTACAAGTGTTCCTAGTGCCTAGGAACAGTTAGGGGTCGCCCATAAGAGTGAAAATATCGTTTTAAGTCGGTTAAAACGTTTATAACAGCCAACAGCCAACTTGCTGTCGTTGGGCACTCCTTACGGACCGTAAGCCATGACCTTTACGGTCCGTAAGCCTTTGCCAGAAGGCAACAAAATTAACCTTTCAAGCTTTGAACAGTCAACTTGCATGGTATGATTTTGAGCCAGAATTTGTCAGTATGAGGCCTTTAACCCATGCTTGATCAGTCGTGTTACCCTATCTTGCAATATTATTGGCTTGCACAATGATGGAAATTATATACGAGAGTTATCGAGCATTATTTCATAGGATCCATTCTTGCAATTTGGAATCCATTATTAATACAAAAATCACCGGATTTAAAGCTATATTTAGATGTTTATTAATCATGTTAGGGTCTTGGGATTTATAACGAAGTCGTTCAGAGGTATAAATTAACATGTCGACATGTTCAAAAATTCCTGCCATACATCTTTAACTAAATCCGGGTTTATAAAACTTTTGTCGTACATGACACGTGTCGTTATTTCATTCGACGAAAAATTTCGTGGTGTTACAATCTTGATAAAGAAAATATTGCCAGCATCCACAGACACATCACTCTTAATTGCAGATTCTGCGTCCTCCATTTCTTTCGGTTCTTTGTTGGTGTTGAGTGGCTCGTCTTGTCCTTCCGTGGTTTCCAGCAGGTTGAATGTACCCATTTTGCACCTATGACCCGTAGCTTGTCTTTTAAGAAACCGAGTTTGGTTCTCTGTCTCCGTAGTCCTAGGGGATTGGATCTGGGGTGTAGGGTTTTGTGTATAAACTGAGCAGTATTTTTAGCATAGGCTGAGATAGATTTTGGGCTTGGCCTCCATGTAAGACTTCTAGTGGGCTTAGAGGGATCGTTCTTGGACTCATATTTTAGGGCAATACTAGCAGCCTTAGACACGATTTGAGGCTCCTGGATATGCATGTGAGCCTGCAATTCTTCTTTGAGACCATCCAGTCCTTCATCTGTTGTCGTCTCTTTTATGCCCTTCTTTACCGTAATCTTCAAATCACTGGCTGATTCTTCACTGTTACGACCATCTCGGATTACCTGAGCCTTGATCTCTGCGATATCCTTCCGCATAGAGTCTATGCTGGCTGCAACTGATGCTAATTGAGAAACAAGCACAACCTGATCGCAGGAACTGTACCAGGTCTGCACCAGCTTCGAATTTCCCGGCAATGGAACCATTGATAGAAACTTGAAATCGAAAGATAAAATTGATAGAATAATCCAATTCGAGAAGGATTAGGTCTCCAATTTCAAAGGTATAAAACCCTAATTTTATATAATAAACATCGACATAAAGAAAGATGACCTAATCTGCCCTATAAAACATAAAAGAAACAAAAGTTAATTAACTGCTAGAAAACCACTTATGAAACTGTTCCCGCCATTTTTTTTAATTAATCAAATCATGTGACAACCCTCACTAAACCAGGTATCCGTACGATTTAATTAACTATTAATTGCTGCTTAATTACTGTGCTAAACTGAAATTACTGATGAACTGCTACTTGACTGTTGATACTTGTACATATCTGCATCATACTTTGATTTCCGTCACTACATTATTTACTTACTGAACTTTAGTGACAAACATGATGCACAAAAGCACAGTAGCATTTGAACGGATAACCTATTGAACATGCTGATAAAGCCAGCATCAGGCAGACACTGCCTCTAAGGGCCTGTATGAGCCAGAAATATTTTACTACACCCATAGTGAGTGTAGGGATACAAGGGTTGTAGAACTGCGTCTCTAGGAATAAGATATAATGACTGGATGTGCCTAAAACGTACTCTAAGCATGAAACACAGCACTTTTATTAACATACTAGCTTCTGGCTAACTGATAAAGTGCCAAAACATGAGGAAATGTTCCTGACACTTTGGGAAATAAATTGTGTCACTAAAAATATTATTAATGACGCTTAAAAGCTTACTTAATCACTTTAACGGATTTCTATCCAACCGAACAACCGGACTATACCCGGAACATGAAAATATTAACAATAATATTATTGATCTTTTTCTGAGTCAGTTAGGGTCCCTGATTACCCTAACACCCGCGTTAAAGCGCAACATGTAACTAACTAAGTTAACCCCTAATCTAACTTAGTTAATCTAACTAAACTCTAACCAAATACTTGAAATCGAACCAAATGACCCCCCCCCCCCTTGGGCCGGTTCAATCCCCATGTAACTAGCTTGTACCATTTCTTGATTATAATATAACAAAGTGTCTCATATCAAGAGAACACTAGGACTTTTGGACCAAGATCTTGTCTTTGCCTATAAGTATCATCATCAACACACAAGATTAATCAACACCACATTCCACCCAACACAACTCTCCCTCTCCTCTCTAAAATTCTCGGCTGAACCCCCCTTGGGTCACCACCACCATTTTCGGCTCTTGTTCATCCATTCCAACATCACACAAGTATTCAAGGTCACGTATTAGGAGTCTTGGAGCAAACGGAAGCGGAAGGACCTCGTTATCTTGCTTTTATCCACCACATTTTCGCCTAGATTCTTCCCTAGCCCCGAGCTAGAGGTATAACACTTAAAACTCATTCTCGAACATATCTAAAGTGGTTAATAAGATTTGTAACGGTTAAAACTCGGAAACTTGCATTTTTGAATCTTTAAAGGCTACTAAAACATGAATATAGTTGGTTAAAAGCTTAATACTTGTGTAAAGGTTGTAGTATTTGAAAGTGGTGATTATTGAGGCCCGATCTACGTAGTGGTAGCTCGGATCATCGTTTAACCCGACTTTGTTAAGATCATGGATCTTGACATAAGCTTGTTTCTATCGGTACAAGGGTTAAAAGGTGAAACTCTACCACACGAGAAACATGAACTTGTGTAAAAGTATTTTTACTTGTAAAATAGTGTTTAAAACTAGCGGATCTACGTATCTGCAAGTGGTATTTTCAAAGGACCAAGTGTCGAGAAAATCATGTTTTATAAAAGTCGGATGACACACTAACAAATATGATTTTTACAAACCACAAGTGTATAGACACTTGTGAAATGAAAGATCCGGCAAAATAACAATTTTTGTAAAAGATGACGGGAAGATGTAAAAATAGATTTATCCTAAAAACGAGGTTTTTACGATATTAAGTTATTTTACACATAGATCCACAAAATATAACGGGATCTACACTATAGTTTTCGGAAAAACCACAAGTTCATGTGATTATGCGATTTACATACTTGTCAACTAGTTTGATGTGTCGGAAGTTGATTGATTGATTAAAGAAGTGTTGAAATGATTTTGTAAAAGAAAATGATACGCTTGAAAGCGTGGCCACCTCCAGTTACAAGGGAAACTCTGGCGAAATTTTTCTAAAATCTAACACTTAGAATTATTTACAAGTGTTAGAGCTATTTTTGATATGCTTTCAAAATATTTTTCGCCACGACTTTATTTACAAATATTCGGAGGTGGGATTTTCACAAAACTAAACGTGATAAGTATATATTTGGTAAATATATTTTTCACCACACTGTTTATGATTATTTTGTGAAAATACATAAATATTATTTTTAGAGTAAAAATAATATTTCGAACGATAACAGCTCCAAAATAATACAAACGCTTACACGACAAACATGTAAGTTACACCGGTAATTATTATTACCACTTAATCGTTAAAACGTAACTTACGCATTACAGAAATATTCATGAACGCGTATCTTGTCGACGCATTATTTTGGAAATATTATGTGAAGTGAAAATATAATATTTTTGAGAAAAATATTTATATTTTGGAAGTAGAAGTAAAAATATATTAAGTGGGACTTAATGATATAATAAAAATACACATGTATTAAATCCCCCATCCTTGGGAAGGAGATTAACTACCAAGTACATGCAAAATATAAACACGGAATAGTTGTCTAACTATTTCCCAAAAACCTAAACTATAAAGCTAAGGCACGGCCATCCGTCTAATAGAATTAGTACATGTAGGTCGTTGCACAGCTGCCTGACATCCGGAGTACTTGGTATAGCGACGCACTGACTGTGAGTTCATGTCGCCCTTTTCTCTTAACTGTTTTCAGTTTTTCTAAACTGCGGGGGTGAAATACATGTTACTATGATTATGAGTACTTTTTACATGGTATGGTTAGCGTAAGGAGGTTTACTACTTAGATCATGTGAGTGGGTAGGCGGAAACTTGAGGCCATTAATCCTCATTGTAGGACCGAGGGACAGGAGCGGTAGATCTACTTGGGTGTAGCGAGCCCAGCCCCAGGTCCAGCATAACGGACCTCGGGGTGACTTAGTGCCCGACGCATAAATCCGCTAGGTTTGAGTCTTCCTACTTGCACTTCACACATATCAATGGCCTTGCAAACCATTGGTGATCTCTTTTTCCTTATTTGCTACATACCAGGGTTTTTGATAAATACAAAGGTTTACTTACTCACTTACACATGAACTCGCTCAACATTATTGTTGATTTTTCAACTTACATGTATTTCAGGGAATTAAAAGATCTGGCATGGTATGGCATGTTTTCCGCTGCACTAGTCACCAAGGTCATCCGGGGTTTGGGGAATGTGACTCTTTCCTGGACAAGTCACAGTCCTTAAACCATGTTTATGTTATGTTTGGGTTTGTAATGTTTGTTGAACAAGTTCTTGGTTGTTAGGGTATTATCCCGTTAAGACAATGTTATGGTATTTTTAATTTAATGGATGATCTTGCATGTTTTTAATTCATATAGCTTTGTTATGATTAAGCTATGGTATTAAGAAGTCACACCAAATTAACCACGCTTCCGCAAAGCCAGGGTGTGACAAATCAGCAGTTGGGTCAGATTCTGGGCTTGGATTTGGGTCGGGTTCTGGGCTGTTTGGCACTAGGAATGTATCAATCACTCTCTCTCTCTCTTCCTATCATCGGTGACGTCAGCGTCAGTAACAGCAGCGTCGATGCTCTTGCTCCGCCGGTGGATGTCCGGTGACCACGAGCGTTGTTTGGAGAGAATCAAAGGTGTTTGTTTGGAGTTTTCCATTGGCGGAGATTCAACGTGTTCGTCGCAAGAATTTCAAACCTTTTGCTCCTGGTTAATTAACCAATATTGGTGGGTTTTGGGTTGCAGGGGGCGGTGGTTACAGGGGGTTGTTGGTTAGAAGTGAAGTTAAAGAAAGGGGTACGTTATTTTTTGAAGGTTTAAGGGGATAAGATGAGGAGGATTCATGATCTGAGTATTTGAAAAATAGTGAATTTGGGGTTTGAGATGAAAATTAAGAGGTTTAAGGGGTTAGGATGGGGATTCATGAACTGGGTTTTCAAAAAAAAATGAATTTGGGGAAAATGAATAATAGGATAGTTAGGTTAGCTGTGATTGCGGTGGTTAGGTGGTGAATTTGGTTAGATGGTAGTAGTTGGGTGGTGGTGAAGAAAAGGTATAGAGAGATGGAGTTGCAGAGATAAGTGGGTGAGAGAGAGACATGAGAGAGGATAGAAAGGGGATAAGGGTTTGTGACCTGTGGTTGTGAAAATGAAAATGAAAATGAAAAAAAGATACTCCATCCGTCCCATTAAAAGTGTCCTATTTTGAATTTTCAAAGTCTTTATTTATAAACTTTGACCTTAAAAAAATTTGTTTGTGTTAGATAATACTTGATGAAAGTTATATGATTTGAGTGTGTTTTACAAGTGTTTTTATCGGATTAATTTTCATCAAGTTTTATATAACACAAAAAATATATAATTAAAGTCAAAGTTTATAAATAATGACTTTGAAAATTCAAAATGTGACACTTTTAATGGGACGGAGGTAGTATATTTTAAATATATAGTAAAATTATAAACCTACCCTCATATGCAAGGCACGTGTTATATTTTAACTGAAAATTTTAACTAGGTTTGAACCAAATGACGTATTATTATGTAATGAGTTTTCCAAATAAAGGACTGTGACTGTAATTATTAAAGTTAAAGGCTATCCATTGCAACACGCTACAAACATAAATGACAAAAAGTGTAATTTACCCAATAAAGTATCAAATTTATATCAACGCTTAAATTGCTCTAAAACTTGCAAATTATTTTTTTTTTTTTAAACTTAAACGGATTAACGGGTCAACTCAGTTATTAAACAAGTCGTGTTCAAGTTATCTTGTTTTCAACGAGTCATGTTCGGATTGACACATTCATATAACGATTTATATTAATCAACCCAAATCTTATTAATTTTCATATCAAGCGAATGTTGTGTTACAGGTTTAACTAAACTAAACAAGAACACCGACATATGTGAGCTAGTACAAGAATGTAGCGAGGAGATCCTTGTCAAAAGGATTACAAGTGGACAGAACATAACACATTATAAACTTTTAGTCAATAACTAATGGATTAGAATTATCTCTAGACAAATATAAAAGAACTAGATGCATTACAAAAAGAAGCTACAAATGAAGCCGGAAGTTGAACAAGTCAAAAGTGATATTAAAAATGAACTCTTCTTATTTATTATAAACATGTCAATTGGTTTAAAACTCGACAAAACCGGCCTTTACCAATTAGAATTGAAACATCTCAAAATGTATTTTATTATCTTAAACTTAATCCGGTAGTATACTTATCTAACTACTATAGTAAAAGAAATCAACTTTTGGATACGTCAAGCTATTCTTAAATTTATATTTATTTTATATCAACTAAATAAATAAATAATAAATTAATATTAAATCTTATCAAATTTTAATAAAATATTATACTCAAATCTAAATTGTTAATCTATCATTTGAGAGACATATTTTGTTCTATGAGACGGTCTCAATTTTATTTTCCCGTTTAAATAAATATTATTATGAAAAGTCGATATAAATATAATATTCATGTTCAATAATCTTATTGATTGTATCAATACAAATATCATATTCATGTTCAATTAAAAATTAAGTTTACCTATAATATCATAATATTTTATTAAGAGTAAATTAAGATTTTGGCCCCTGTGATTATATCACTTTTACTCTTTTAGCCTAAAAAATAATTTTTTAACATCTGAGCCCCTAACGTCTTTTTTTAACCTTTTTGGCCCTAACGTCTTTTTTAAACCCTTTTGGCCTAGCCTCCCATCCAAGATGAACCGGCGCCACCCATATTCGCCCTTCACCTAGATGCCGCAGAAAATAATGGGGAGAGTGGAAGTCAAACTTGGGTCACAAGAAACACCAAGTCTTTCCCCAGCCACTCTACCACTGCCTCCTTTGAACCTACTTCGCCCCATAAAATATATAACATAAAATATACAAATAAAATGATTGTTTGTTTGTTTGGAGTTCTGAAATTCCTGTAATTATTTATAGTTTTAAAATAAGTACAAACGAATAAAACTAGAGTTAGACGTTCTTAATTAACTCGCGTTTCATATCATGATTAGTAACATATATGGCATTTATGAAATAGACCTATAAATGTTGGTCATTGTAAGGATATTGAATGAATGAACAAAGAAAATTGATTTGGTTTGAAAATTTTATTTAACAATTTAAATAAATAAAAAAACAAAGTAAAATGTTATAATAAGTGTATAGTATATCAAAGTTCATTTTTTAGAAAACACATCTTGACGACTAAATGTGTTAATGGATTACATTATACGTGTAATACATGCAGTGGCGAAGCTTGAGATTTCCGATTGTGGGGTCGAAAACGTATATACCAAAATATTTCTATAAAACCAGGGGGTCAAAAATGTATATACCCAAAAATTCGTATACGAAAACTACATACTCTCCACTACTGAGCGAAAAGTTCGGGGGGTCGGCTGCCCCCTCCCGCCCCTACTATCCTACGCCCATGAATACATGTGTTTATTCAACTCGTGCAATACACGACTTTTTAAAAGATGTAACTATTTTATTACTTAGTATGTAGAACCATATTTATTCAACCCGTGTATTACACGGGGTTCTAACCTAGTGAGATATATACAAGGGTTAAAAATGAATATAAAGTCTCGTAAAAATATGAGATTTTAGGTTTTCATTTTTGGATTTATAGCTTTTAGATTTTAAGATTTTTGTTTATATCAATGTGTCCTTTTATTTAGCATTACGTTTTTTCTTTATTTGTGTCATTATGTTTTTTTAGTTACTCGTGTCTTTTTTTTCTCGACATTATGTTATATTTCTCGACAGATATTTTTTACAATTCATTGTTTTTTACACTTTTTAAATTTTGATGACTTACTATATAAAGTGAAATATATTGCCTCAAATTTGGCTAATAAGGTCTCCAAAAACATGAACATGTTGCTTTCAATTCAGAACTACATTGTGAGACTTGAAATGAATTTAAGAATGTATTTTTTTTTACGATTTCAAACCACGTGCAAAGGTGTGAATGCCAACTCATTTAGCCATGAAGCTAAATCCAAGCAAAATCATTCGAGACTAATGTTATGTGTCGATCAGTCATACATAATGTTTTCAGAACCGGACCAGGCGTTGAACCGGTCTTCTTACCGTTTTAATGGTCTAGGTCTGAAAACGCTGGTCATGCATGAGGACATGCATGAAATGGCGGTGAGATGTGTCCGAGCTAAATATTAAGGGTCTACTTAGGTCACACTTTTTTATTTTATTAGAGTTTTGTTGAGGTTGAAATATAACATTTTATAAGTGTATAAGTCATCTTGGCACCACAAGCATAAATGAGGGTTTCGTTTAGGTCCATCACATGGGGATGGTCCGCCGAGTAGATGGCCAAGTCACCAGTTGCGGGTGATGAGCCCCAAGGGATGGGCCAAGGGTGTGGAGGACTAGTCGCGACTAGGCGGCGACTAATCGGCGACTAATCGGCGATTAATCCCTAGTCGGTCAGTAATTGAGTAATTTTTGGTTAATCGGTCCATTAATCGCTAGTCGGGCCTAGTCGGAGCTAGTCGGCCAGCCAAAAATCGACGATTCCAGCCAGCTTCCGGTAAAAAACTGTATATTCCGGCCAAAACCTGTAAATTCTTGACAGTTTACAACCAAATCATGTGAATTCCAACAATTAATGTTGTACAATTAGTGTTGTATACTTAAAAAAATGAGTTGAGTAAGAGTTAAAACCTAGCTATTTAAAATATTTACCTATAAAAATGTGTATATGTATACATAATAAAACTGAAAATTACATATAAAAAAACCCGATCCGATTAATCATGAGTAATCCCGAGTAGTCGGTAGTCCCCACCTCACTGGCCGACTAGCGAGTTCTCCAACCTTGCTGTATACAATATGTATATATATGTATATATGTATATATGTGTATGTGTGTGGGAGGATCGTTGGCAACGACAATGGAGGGGCGATGAGGACGAGTAATGGCGGAGCATAGTATAAGGTAGGGGGTGCACCCGCCCATCTGAATGTTTCGGTTAGAAGTGTAAAATTTCTTATTTTTCGTTAGAAAATTTTAAAATTATATAGGATTGTCACCTCAATTATTTTGCCTAAATATGATACAATATATAAATTGGGTCACATGACTTTCCGCCCACTCGGAACTTTTGGTCAAGCTCCGCCACTGAGGACGAGATAGGGTTTTGGGAAGCTCCGCCACTGAGGACGAGATAGGGTTTTGGGAGGGGGGGGGGGAGGGGTTGTGGATGTGCGCCAACGGCCCGAGCCGTCCCCCATATCAGATAGCCTTAGAACGTGATGAAAATCACATGAAATGTCAATTAACCCTAACTCAAATGTAGTTGGAAGTGGTCAAAGCAAGCTTGTGCAACATCATCAAGTGAATCTAAACAAGAGGATCACAAACGTGAAGTCTTAGACAAAGCAATGAGACAATTTAAGTTTCTAATTATTTTATTACATTTATTAATATAATTATTTGTTTTTATTTTATAACTGTATATTTAAACATGTTGTCGTGATGTTCATATTTGTATGAACATTCTATTCTTATGTAAACATTACATAAATGAAGTTGTTTAACTTTCATATACGTAAAATCACACGGCTAGGTTTATTATTAAAACTTAAATAAAAATAAACATGTCCATAAGACAATTCGATGTGGAGGAGGGTAGCCCTCAAAAGATGTTCCGCCACGTAGGATGCGTGTGAGGATGGGTCTATAAGATATGGACGTAGGGTGTGAATGATAGACCTATATATATGTGTGTGTGTGTATATATAGGTGTGTGCATAAAGAAGAAGAGAGAGGATCGGCTTGAACATATCTCCACCAAATTTACTAGTGGAACAATAATTTTTTCTCTTTTTAATCCACTCACAACTATTAAAACAACTTTTAAAAAATATTGAGTTTACACTCACATAAAATGGAGGTTTCATTGTGAATGCTCTAAAATATGCAGAAACCACTCACAAATACATTAAGAATCTACTGTGAATGCTTTTAATTCTCTAGAATTTAAAGAAATCATAAAAAATACCACTCAATCACATCATCAATAATAGAGAACACTTTAGAGAAAATAAAAATAAAACCTCTATATACGAAGGCTCAAAATCTATTTATAATTTATTGTGAGTGTATAAGAAAAAGAAAAAAAATAATAAAATAAGTGTTTTTAAATAAGATAAAGATATAGATAATATGATATGAGGTTTTTAAAAGTAAAAAATATAAAAAATGTGTTTTTAATTAAAAATTATATAAATAGAGAAAGAGATGTTAATGCTTTATAAAGGAAAAATATATATTATTAAAAATTCTAAAAAATCATGTTGTCACGTGAAAGAGTTTCTAGAGTGCTAGGATCTGCAAATCTGAAGCAAACATATATCCATACAAAGATTTGATGAGACTTAGGCCATGTGTAGTCATAAAGCCCCCAAAGGGGCGTTATGCGCCATGTGGCATGCCACGTCACCCCGGGGCTTTATGGGGCTTGAGGCCGTAGTCATAAAGCCCTACCTCATCATAACCAAAGTGTAAAATGCAGGGACCAAAGGTGTAAAATGCAGGGGACCAAAGTGTTTTAATGCAGGGACCAAATTGTAAAATGCAGGGACCAAAGTGGAAAATGGAGAACAAATCCCCTTCTTCCTCCTTCTTCCTCGCGCCGCTATGTCCTTCACGCCGGTATTTTTTTTTTGATTATAGCGCTGGGGGGGGCGGTGGGAGGGGCTCCATACCGGCGCCATCTTCTTGTTCGCGCCCCATTACATGTGGGCTTATGATGCACACATCTAGGCCATAGCCCCTATATATTTTCCATCCCGTACGTGATCCCCCAACCTCGTTTTTCTTCCTGTTACCTTTTTGTCCTTTCCGATTACGACGGCAGAAGAAAAAAACAAGACGTCCATGTCATTACAATATATGCCGTTCAAAAAAAAAAAAATTTGTTTTATACAAACATGATTTATTTTGGAGAGAGATTTGTATATTGATCTTAGTATATCACAGTTATTATATTATATTATTATTATTAATAAATTATAAATTACGAACACATTTGGCCATATAGGTCAAAGCTTTGCGACCTACAGGATGAAGATGGAAGATGTGGACCACCTGTTTGTTAACTGTCAAGCGGCTCAGTTAGTGTAGGACTTTAGAACATGAGGTATGGGGTCGTCTCCTCTTTGTCTCGGTCCGTCCCACACGTCGCACACCGCCCGCCTAGGGGTCGTCGCGGCACTTACGGCCTCTCCAAGACGTTGGAGACGAGGCAAACAAGTGGGCCCGCCTTCATTTAATGCCTTTGACAACGGCTAGTTTAAAAAAAAATAATTATTTTAAAACCTATAAATACCCATTCATTTAACTATGTTTATACAAAAATTCACCCACATTCTCCAAACAACCCCCTTTACACTCTCAAATAATCTTCTCTAAAAAATACACAATGTCATCTTCCTCTTCGTCGGACACCAGAGAAGCCGTAAAATACTTTATAAACACAGTGGTAGCCGCGACACAACTAATTCTGGAAGAAGAGGAGGAGGAGGTTTCGTCACAACCACGAAACAGGAACCTGACCATCGACCGAGACCGAGAAAGTTAGTTATATTTTTATTCTTATATTTTATAGCGTTGCATTATATTTTTATTTATAAGTTATATATTTTTATTTTTATCGTGTAGGTGCTCACGAAAGATTAGTCACCGATTTCTTTGCCGACGAACCGTTGTACTCGGAGAGTATTTTTAGACGTCGCTTCAGAATAAGTCGTCGACTGTTCTTACGTATAGCCGACGATTTAGCCGCTTATGACCATTTTTTTACATTGCGACACGATGCTAGAGGCAAAAGGAGCTTCACCACCTTACAGAAATGCACTGCGGCGATTCGTCAACTAGCTTATGGGACGGCGGCCGATGCTTGGGACGAATACCTAAAGATGTCCGAAAGAACTGCTAGAGAATGTGTATACAAGTTTTGCACAAATTTGTGGTGAGGCTTTACAGCAAAAAATATTTGCGAAAACCGAGTTACAATGACATACAAAAATTGTATCAACACCACAAAGCAACGCACGGTTTTCCAGAAATGCTCGGGAGCATTGATTGCATGCATTGGTCATGGCGGAATTGTCCTACCGCTTGGCGAGGAATGTATACGCGAGGCGATCAAGGACATCCAACAATAATTCTAGAAGCTGTTGCGTCTCAAGACCTATGGATTCAGCATGCTTTCTTTGGGATTCCTGGTTCGAATAACGACGTCAACGTTCTATAAAATTCCGAGGTTTTTGATATTGTTATAAAAAGGATCGGTCCTGATACGAGGTTTACAGTTTCGGGAGTGGAGTACAGAAGCGGGTATTATCTTGCCGATGGAATATACCCACAGTACTCTACAATTGTTAAAACCGTTAGGCATCCGCCAGATGAAAAAAGAAAGAAATTTTCCAAGTTTCAAGAAGCGGCGATAAAAGATATTGAACGGTGTTTTGGGGTTCTCCAACAAAGATGACATATTATTGAAAACTCAGCACGCGCTTTTACACCCAAAACGTTACGATACTGTATGTATGCTTGTATTCTGTTGCATAACATGATCATCGAAGACGAAGGACATGCACTTTGTGTGTATGACGAGAATACGGTGGAGCAGAATAATGTTCCGGTTAGCGAAGAACAACAAGATTTAAACAGGTTCTCGTTACATAACGATTTCACACATGCCAATCTTCAATCAGACTTGATCGAACACATTTGGAATCTCAGAGAAAACGACGAGTAGTTTTTTATTTATTTGTGTTGTATTTTCTTTTTAAATGCAACCTTAGGTTTTTTTTAAATGTAACTTTAGGTTTTTTTTTTAATGTAACTTTAGGGTTTTTTTATAATGTAGCTTTAAGATTTTTTTTAAATGTAACTTTTTGTATTTTTATTTACTTTGTTTTAATTATTTAACTAAATAAAAAATAATAAAAGGGGGGGGGGGGACTATCCTCCACACCTTTGGATAGTCCCTAAAGGGATGGTCCTCCACCCTTGGTGAGGTGATGCCTATGTGACGGGTAGTCTCTTTGGGGACTAACAAATCACACCTTATGGTCTTATCTCAAAATGATGCAGAATATCTAGCATATTATGTACCATTATAGTACAGAATTCCTAGCATATTTGTATTTGGAGAATCTCGAAATTAGCCTTTGACCAAGGTTTTTTTCAAAAATAGTCATGTGAACTGGCACCAGAAGCCGTTTCATGGCTCTGAAACGGCTTAGGCTTCCTCCAATCTCTGCTTTCCACATGTCCGACAAACTCATGAAATGGCTCAGAGCCATTTCAAACGACGTCATTTGTTTGAAATATCTCAGCCGAGCCTTTTCAATAGGCTTGTGGGTTGAGCCGCTTCACTAGGTGGTGAGCCGGTTGAAAGATCTCAGCCGAGATCTTTCCATATGGCTGAAGCCGTTTTAGCATCTCAAGCCGGTTGAAAGTTCTCAGCCGAGATCTTTCCACACGGCTGGAGCCGTTTCTGTACAATAAAATTTCAAGTCGGCTCAGTACATTTTTAAGTCGTGTCCGTGCATTTCCAAACCGTTTTCTTAGTGGGTCATGTATTTAATATTTCTTTGGATTACCTCATAGTGCACATGTGATAAACTCTAACTTTAAAAGTTTTTTTTGTCACAATCAAGTAAAATCACATTTTTTAGTAGTTAATTTAAAAATATGAAGGTTAATTTTGTTGTGTATAGGGGCGGAAAGTGGCAGGTTGTTAACGGGAACATCGAGTATATTGCTAATGCCGGTGCTAGTAGACGTGGTTTAGAGATTGAAACCAATCAATCATACATCATTTTTTTAAGTTATGTTTCTAAAATGTGTGATATTCCAAACATTGTCCCACCGGATGTCTACGTTTACTGATCCGGTCGATATAATTAATGATCGTGATCTTACATTTTTATTTAATTTGGTGATGCAAAATCCTTTTGAATTATATAGATTATACGTTATTGAAGATTCTGATGTTGGTTCATCTAGTTTTGCATTTTTAAACCATTTCAAAGTTCCTGATTTAAATACCTCTTTTAAAGAAGATGGTGATTTTTAAATGAGCATGGTCCAAATTTTGAAAATGTTTTCGAAAAATCAATCCCCTATAACTTACCAAGTAAGATACAATCAGCTTCTTCATCAATTGTGTTTGAGCCAGGCCATATATTCAATAACAAAGAAGAGATGAAGATTGAGTTCGAAAAAAATGTTTGTTAGAAGATTTTGAGTTTAAAGTAGATAGATCTTCTAAAACACGATACGAAGTGTCATGTCTGGGTGATGGTTGTGAGTTGTGATTTAGGGCATACACTGTCCCTGGTTGTAGTTTATTTTTTGTTAGACATATGAATGATAAACACCCAAGTTCGAAGACGCTAACATACCCACATCTTCATTAGGCAAACCCAAAGGTTTTTTTTTTATTTTTGGATAAGTGAGCATTTGCCCGGTAAATATATTCCAAAAAGGACGTGTTACAGGCTTTAAGGGGGCATACCCCCCGAGACTCCTAAACGAGGACACCCCAAAACAAACGTTGGGAACCTCAAACGAGAATTATACTACACCGACTAGACAAGACTAGTACGGGTAGTATCACTTCTACCAAAGAAATAAAATAAAAACACACCTGGAAAACTAACTAAGGAAATACATCCAAACACAAAACAAATAAACCCACAAAAAATGGTCCTTCAATGCAGCAGGCTACAGGAAGAAAACCCAACAAAGTTAGGCCTTCAGCCAAAAAACCACAGCATCCAAACAAAGAGGGGGGGGGGGGATGGGCCTAAGCACACCCGATAGCTAAAATAAAATCAACAGGCGACATAATTACCATCCACCACCAACCAAAAACCATAAAATTTGACAGCGAGCTTAAACTACTACTCCGACACAGAAAGACGACGTAAGACATAACTACTTACGATGTGTGGGTTTGGCCACAACCGGGTCCCTCATGGTTCCTTTGTGGCGATAGGTGCTGCAGTAAGGGGCTGTTTGGTAGCATCTGAATGACATTAAGAGGCTACCTCTTAATGAAATCATTTAAGAGTTTAACAAAGATAATGTAGAAGAATCTGACATGTGATGGTTTACCATTCAGATGTTACCTCTTATCCAGTCAGACATAAGGTTACCTCTTATTCATTCAGACATAAGGGCCACAAATGATTTCATTAAGAGACAGCCTCTGAATGGATTAAGAGGCTACCAAACAGCCCCTAAGTTATACGATTTACTTTTTATTTGTCTTTGTTAAACTAAATCGATGTTGTCTTTATTTTGTAATTATATATTTTCAGATTCGTAGTTTTATGTTTAATCTAAGACCTGTCGTTATCATCGATGCCGCCCACATAAAAGGTGAATTTAAACGAGCGTTGTTTTTAGCGGTTGGCATGGATGGAAATAACCAGATTTTACCAATCACTTATGGAATAGGAAAATCAGAGGATGGTGAATTTTAGACATGGTTTCTCTCAAAGCTCAGAGAGTATGTTGGTGAAATACCAGCTATGTCGATCATATTCGATATGGCGAATTCTATAATCGTAGCTGTTAGAAACGTGTTTCCACATGTTTATCACGGGTTGTGTTGTCGTCATTTAATGTTGAATTTACGTTTACCGTCGAATAAAAAAAAGAATACGAGGCGCTGTGGTGGAAGACATGCAAATCTTATCGGATGTCTGATTTTAGTAGGGCCAAGATTTAGGGAAAACGCCTAAAAGTGTGAAGACGGTGAGAACGCCCCTCATCTGTTGGATCCAAACAATCTATGGATTAGATTGACGCGGTGGCGTTTTTTTAAATAACACCAATTTTATTACATGGATGCGTTTCATTAAGGGTAAGATGGTCTTTTTACTGCTCTATACAAAACGCCAAACTCATGAGTAAAACGCCATTAAAATTCCCGCCTTAAACTACAAGCCATACACATCATCTTTATCTAAACGCCACTCATACAAAACGCCAGATTTTAGTGTTTAACAGATAAAGCTGAACAAACAGTAACTGAAATAACGGAAGCTTCATTAATAACATCTATTATAATAAATTCCCGCCTAAACTACGCGTCAAAAACATCTTATATAAACAACGTCTCAGGGCCTTCCATTGATCACACCAAAAACCAACGCCATATTTTACTAAATACCATTCAATTTATAAACGCCAAAAAGTTCAAAAACCATTGATTTCAAACGTCGTTTCTTGGAGATTCATTTTGTTCTCAATAAAATTTCACTGAATGGGTCGGACAACATTCTTAGGTGAGGATTAACAATATTGTCCATCTCAGTCAGCAAAATATTGTTGAGTTAATCCTCACCGAATTAGAGGTTTAAGGTACTTCTATTTACTGAAAGGTATTCATTTTTTTAGCGTTTATGTGTGTGTTCGATCTTCTATGGTTTGTTATGTAACTTCCAAATCATATGTTATGCACAAAAAGTGAAAATTTTGTGAAAAAAAATAAAAAATGATATATAAAAAATATAAAACGCCAAATGCCAATATTGTGTGTTCTGAAATGATAAAAAATACAAAAAAAGCCAAACTACTCTTCACTTGCTCTCGAAGACCGTGTCGATTTTCTTTTAATTACGGGCTTCTGGCATGTCGATGCGTAGCGTCCGTAAGCTTTACATTTCTTACACTATCTTTCTTTCGCCCCGGGCTTCCCTTTTGTTTTTGTTTTTTCGATTGCTTCCTCCTGTTTGGACTTATACCCAACAGGGACCCTTATCGGATTCTTGTCGTTTTGATATTGACCTGTTATCTCCACAAATCTATCACTAGTACTAGGAGGATGAGCAACAATCTGCATATCTTGAAACTTCTTCATATGAGATTGAACATGATCCTTGTATTCCTTATTACCAAATAAACAGTTCAAAGTATACTTCGTTGCAATGGTGATATATATGCCGATTAGACACCAAAAAATAAACACTCAAAAAATGGATACAATTTAAAGAACGTGTTTAGTGACGACATTAGATTCTAATTGATGGAGAAAGGTCTGGTGGCAAGAAAAGCTGCTTCCAGGAGGTTGTCAAGTGTTTTCGCTCGACGATTCCATTCTTGGGTGGTTGGTTTGGACCATGTTCCTGTAACTCGAATCCTAGCCCAGTATATCCCATTTTAGTTTTACACCATTGTGAACCTTACGCCTTTTTTACTCTCTGATCGAGGTTCTCGGCATTGAAAAATCTTCGTAAACTAAATCACACGTGTATATGTTGACATTTAAGAGATATACAGTCAAATCATTGTAAACTAAATCACACGTTTATATGTTGCATAATACTTTGCACATCGGGATCAAGCTCGGTCATAAATTCACGACTCACTGAGTATTCGGAAGAGCACTTTGACGAAGCCTCTTTATGCCAATGTATTGTTTTGGAAATTCCCTAATATCCAAACTTCTCAAAACATAAAATATATGTCTACATAGCAAACCAAACTGCTCAAAACGCCTGCATGAGCAAATGCTGGTGCAATCAGACTTACGGTACATTGCTTGAAAAAATGCCAAAATTAATGTATGTATAAAACGTCATGCAGACAATGTTTGTATAAAACACCATCAAACAACAAACACAAAAACTCCATGCAAAAAAATGTTTAAAAATATAATAAACGCCATATTCAGAAAACGCCATATTCAGAAAACGCCAAAATAAAATACCCAAAAAACGCCATTGTTTGCCTCGAATAAGGATGTACAAGGCTGCTGGAAATCATTTATGTAGAACTTAACAAACCTATCTGGCTGCTCTTCATAACGTTGATTTAAGCAATCCCCAATCCCGATTAACTCAGTTTGAATGTCATAAAAAATATTTTTTTGTGTATATGTCAGCAGCTTGGCCTTCCAACACTTTATAATTACTTTTCAATTGGGGGCATTTGTATCAAGATTCATGATCATTTTTCTTGTGCGTGTGACGCTGTGATTCTATTGCAGTTTCGTAATGAGTCATGAACTCAACAAGAGTAGATTTTGAATTGCACAGTTGACCCAAAAAAATGGTTCTCACTCTCCGACCTCGATGTCGTACGCATAAGGCCCGACAGTTCCTCCATTTTATAGTATGCAGGGATCCAAGATTCCCTAAGTACAAAAATATCAGAAAGATAATCATTATCATCTAAATTGAAGTCTCCAATAACCTTTTCTCATCCAGATACAAACTCTTCAGGTGTAAGAATATGCATCCACACAACACCACAAGTACGTTCTTTAAAATTGGTGGAATTGCATAGCTTAACACCAACTTATATATAACACGAAAACGCCATGCAAATAGATACATTAGAGACGACAAACTAACATGAAAAACAGTTATGAATGGCAAAACGCCATATATCTTAAAACGCCAAACACATTAAAATAATATAACAACCCTCGGTAAAACCAACACCTCCATATTATTTCTGACACCCTAATATATTTTAAATATCTCAATGTGTCTTTATATGCACCCCGTATGTGAAAACCGAGCCCCAAAATAGATTATAATACATAAAATAAATAAAAACAATAAAAATTAAGTTGAGGCGGGCCGCATGGGACCTCACATCAACTTAACGCGGGCCGCGCGAGAGTATAACCAGATTTCGTTTAAATCTTTAGTTCATGCGGGCCGCGTAGAGGTGCATCCAAGTTAATGCGGGCCGCGAGCGACCTGGATTGTGGCACGACCCTGAGATGCCACGTGTCATAACATGTGGCGAAGCTATACGATGACCGGGCCAAGCTACGCGTTGACCCAGCTTTGACGCGGGCCGCGTAAGCTCAGCCCATATGTCACGCGGGCCGCGAGGAAGACAGATTTCAGCACTATAAATAGAAGGCAACGGGCCTTCAGTCTGCTCGTTCAAATTTTCTTTCTTAATCACAATTTCTGTAGGGAGTTATTATACCCGGGCATTATACCCCCTAAAATAGCAAGGTTCTGCTACGATGTAAGTATTATAACCCCTGGAGACGTATTAGATACGCTGCCCGATTGATCTAGGGTTCCGTAACGGCTGTCGTGGTTCTGCCCGACGTAGTCGTTGGAATGCCGTCTCGGGGAGGGTATTACTAATGTTAAAATGGGTTATTATACTAACACACGCGCATTTGTGTAAATTATAGATATTCACCAGGAAACCCTAAAGAATAACCTAAGACAGCAATGTGAGTAATCTCCTTTTTTAACAGTTTTTACAAAACCTTAACCTTTTTATAATGCAATTTAGCAGTGATTGAGTCTTTGTAATTCTACGATTACTGCCGATATGTTGGGGTTTTGTATACAAAATGTGAGTAACGTTACCATTGGACGAAGAGTTAGCCAATGTGTAATATGACCCTCAGTCAGACTTGACACTACTGAATGAGTAATTGGGTAGATATAAACATTGTAATCGCCCTCAATACTGTTTAAATTAAATTAATATTTCTTGATTAAACTGGGATTCACTCACCAGTATTTCCCACTGACAAAACCTTTTTAAAACGCGTTTCAGGTAACAAAATGTGAAAGCCAAATAGAAGCCAGCTGGACAGCACTGAAGGCTTGGAAAAGTGGCTATAAAAGTTACCTAAATAAAAGAAAGCGTTTATTTCAATAAAGTGGGATTTATCCCTGTAAATCAGTTTGTAATAAAAACTTGGGTTTTACCCATTTGTTTAATATTATAAAATAAGGTGGTTTACTCTGATATAATATTTCCTAACTACGGTCCTGATGAAAATTTCCGCTGCCAAATTAAATAAGTAAACGTGATACCACCGAAACTGACTCACGGCCGCCCGTTCCCGGGAGATAGGGATCGGGGGTTGTGACAGAAAGTGGTATCAGAGCTATGCCACTGATTCAGCCACAGAAGTGTTCTGCTGACATCAAAAATTCAAAGTGTTAGGAAATAAATTATGAAAATACGTGTATAATTGTATTTTCTTGCTATGTGTTATCTGACTATTTGTTAGGTTACAGTATGAGTGACCAAGGACCTTCTGACGCCTATCGTCAACTGTCTGGTTCGCCTAAGAGCGAAGGCACCTCCTCTTCTCAGCCTGCCCTCTCGGGGTATTCTGCTGACACAGAAGAAGGAATCTTTGTGTTTAAGGCTCAGTCTGAAGAGCCATTTCCTCAGAAAAAGAGGGGATGGTTCAGTAGGGGAGCGCACGAGCGTAGGAAAAGGATGAAAAAGTTGCAGGAACAGCGAGTGTTAGCCGCAGCAAAAAGAGAGACTGATGCTTATAATCAGGATATGCTCAATAGGGGTATTGCTAATATCCATATTTTAGCAACCACTGTTGCTGACCCAAACCTGGAACAAATGCTAGCACCCCAACCACAAAATCTTGACCAACCCATGGAAGTAGAAAACCAGATAGAAATGCCTGATTACAACCCGGAGGAGATACCTAGGGTACCTGCACCAGATCCCCTAGACCCAAACAACTACGACCCCTGGTGGGATGATGTTAGGGACTACGTGCAACAAAACCCAATACAGGAAAATGTGCCAATGCCCAACTTAGGAGCTTATCCAGGGTTAGATCCTCAAGATCCCTACAACATTAGTGATGCATATGTTAGGGAAATTTTAGAGAATCCATACCCGTACCAGGCCCCTATACCTCCGTATCAGGAACCCGTACCACAGTTTCCAAACCCAGTCCGAGAACCTGCACCCCCAATGAGTGCAGAAAATGTCCAAGAACTTAGGACTTTTGGGGAGGAAATTTTAGAAAGCAGTGATAGAATGCGACAGGTGGGAGAACGCCTCGTATGGAAATACGATGAGCGTAATATGGATTTTTGGATGAATCCATATCAGTAAAGGTGATGGCAGGAACGGTAGTAATAATATAATAATATAATATAATAATATATGTGTGTATGAAAAAAAAAACTACGGATGCCTACTATTAGTATTGTAGTTTTACATTTCAGCCGGTATTGTAATTTAAATTTCAGTACTAGTGTGTAATGATGCATACGATATAAATAGAGTAAAAGTCGCAATGCTCGACGCTTTTGGTTAAAAGTGTGTGTCATGTGATTGACTATATTCAAATATTAATTGTGATATTAATATTTGGTAACTGTTTAAAATTCAGATGGCCGACGAGGGAAATCAAGATAATATGAATAACGATAACCAGAGTAACAATAACGTGGTTAATGAGAATCCGGACAACAATAACAATGGAAACCAAATGGATAATAGTGCCGTTCAACACATAGTGGCACAAGGAATTATAGATGCAATGCCATTTATTATTCAAACAGTTCAAGAAGCGAATAATAAAAGTAAGCATAGCAGTAAGCGACCAAGTGAACCGGAACACAGCGTGAACAATGGACCCGTACCTCAAGCGCCCATTCCCAAAAGAAGAAGAACCATGCCATATGGTTGTTCTTACAAAGAATTCTGGTCCTGTAAACCAATAGAATTCTCGGGCAATGAAGGACCCATTGCAGCTTTACGCTGGATCGAGAAAACTGAGGCTGTTCTAAAAATAAGCAAATGTGCTGAAGAAGATAAGATAATGTTTGCTTCAAATCTATTTAAAAATGCAGCCCTAGAATGGTGGAACACTATCCTCCAGTCAAGAGGAAGTGATAGGATTTATAACATGGAATGGGAGGAATTCAAAAACATGGTAGAAAGGAAATTCTGCCCTCCCAATGAAAAGGAACAGATAGCAAATAAGTTTCTGAATCTTAGAATGACCAGGGTAGACAGTAAGGGTTACACTACCACATTCTTTGAATATGCTAGGATAGTACCAACCCTTGCATCACCTGAACCAGTGTTAATCTCCCGTTACATCTGGGGATTAATTGGAGAAATTAGACATGTAGTCAAGGCAGCTAGACCCCAAACCATAGAGGAAGCTGTAGAACTAGCCAATACCTTAACTGATGAACTAGTGAGAACTAGAGAAGAAGATCAGAGGAGAAACCTAACCCAAAGGCTTACTCAAGAGTTCCGTTCGGGGAATTACAACCGTAGGAATGTAGGATCTACATCTGCACCTTATTGCAAGTATTGCAAAAGGAAGCATTCTGGAAAATGCTCCATTTATTGCAATTTCTGCAAAATATCAGGTCACAAAGAAGTAGACTGCAGGAAGAAAGCTAATAGCAGGGTGTGCTTCAACTGCGGGGAACAAGGTCACATCAAGACCAACTGTCCGAAGTTAGCCCCAGCTGCAAGCAACAAGAATCCTAAAAACGCTAGAGCATTCGTTCTAACTGCAGACGAAGCTAGACTAATTCCGGACGTCATTCCTGGTACGTTTTTAGTTAATGATATTTTTGCTAAAGTATTATTTGACTCTGGTGCCAACCAAAGTTTTATCAATACTTCATTTTGCAAACTCCTAAATCAATCATTAACTAAACTACCACAAGAATGTCTAGTAGAAACCGCAAATGGAGAAACCGTTAAGATTTCTGAAATCTTGCAGGGAGCAAGAATAGAAATTTTTAATCAAAAATTTATTGCAAACCTTTATCCAATGAATCTGGTAGGATTTGATGTCGTATTAGGAATGGATTGGTTAATAGCCAATAAAGCTAATATCCTGTGTGATCAAAAGTCAATTCAGGTAAAATCACCAAAAGGTGAAAAGATCACAATTAAAGGAGATAAGCCATCTAGATCCACTAAATTCATCTCTGTGATGAAAACTGCAAGTTATATAAGGAAAGGATCTATAGTGTATTTGATTTCTATAATCACTAACACTAAAGGAAAAGAATTAAAAGATATTCCAGTAGTGTCCCAGTTTTCAGATGTTTTTCCAGAAGAATTGCCAGGACTACCGCCAGACAGGAAAGTTGAATTCAGAATTCACCTGTTACCAGGGACAGCGCCAATTGCCAAAGCACCTTACCATTTGGCACCCGCTGAAATGCAAGAACTGAAGAGACAACTAGACGAATTGCTGGAGAAAGGATTTATACAACCAAGCTCATCGCCATGGGGAGCGCCGATTTTATTTGTTAAGAAGAAGGACGGATCAATGCGTATGTGCATTGACTACCGTGAATTGAACAAAGTCACGATTAAGAATCGGTACCCATTACCGAGGATCGATGATTTGTTTGATCAACTTCAGGGAGCTCGATTTTTCTCTAAAATCGATTTAAGATCAGGATATCATCAACTAAAGGTACAGGAAGAAGACATTCCTAAAACCGCATTCAGAACAAGGTATGGTCATTATGAATTTACTGTCATGCCATTTGGTTTAACCAATGCCCCAGCCGCATTTATGGACATGATGAACCGAATATGTAAGCCATATTTGGATAAATTCATAATTGTCTTCATAGATGATGTTCTAATTTACTCTAAAAGTAAAGAAGAGCATGCAAAGCACTTGCACTTACTTTTAAGTTTATTGAGAAAGGAAAAACTTTATGCTAAGTTTTCAAAATGCGAATTTTGGTTAGAACAAGTACAATTTCTCGGACATTTAGTTAACCATGGAGGAATTCATGTAGATCCAACGAAAATCGAGGCAATTACCAAATGGAAAACCCCAGAGTCACCAACTGAAGTTAGAAGTTTCCTAGGATTGGCCGGTTATTATAGAAGATTTATCCGAGATTTTTCTAGAATAGCCATTCCTTTAACTAAGTTAACCTGTAAATCTGTTAAATTTGAATGGGGACCAAAACAAGAAGAAGCCTTTAGAATTCTTAAGCAAAGATTAACCCATGCACCCATACTAGCGTTACCAGAAGGAACTGAAGACTTTGTAGTCTTTTGTGACGCTTCTAAGTTAGGTTATGGATGCGTATTAATGCAACGTCAAAAGGTTATAGCTTATGCATCTAGACAGCTTAAGAGTCATGAAGAAAATTATTCAACCCATGATTTGGAATTAGGAGCCATAATTTTTGCCCTTAAGATTTGGAGACATTATCTTTATGGTAGTAAGTTTACTGTTTTTACAGATCATAAAAGTTTAAGGTATGTCTTCGGGCAAAAAGAGTTGAATATGAGACAGAGACGCTGGATGGAATTACTTAGTGATTATGATTGTGATATCCAGTATCATGCAGGAAAAGCTAATGTAGTGGCTGATGCTTTAAGTCGAAAATATCACGAAAAGCCAAAAAGGGTACGTTCTCTTAAATTAAATCTTCAAGTAGATTTAAACAAACAAATTAGAAGAGCCCAAGAATCAGTAATCAAGGAGGATACTGAAAAATTAAAAGGGATGATTAAGGAGTTAGAACAAGGAACAGATGGAATTTGGAGATTCCATAAAAAGAGAATGTGGATACCTAAATTAGGAAATTTACGTCACCGTATATTAGAAGAAGCTCATAAGTCTAAATATACGATGCATCTAGGAAGTGATAAAATGTACTAGGATTTAAGGAAAAATTTCTGGTGGATAGGAATGAAAAAGGATGTAGCAGCCTATGTTTCTAAATGTTTAACTTGCTCACAAGTTAAAGCGGAACATCAGAAACCCTCAGGTTTGTTACAACAATTAGAAATACCAGTTTGGAAATGGGAATTGATAACAATGGATTTTGTTACCAAATTGCCTAAAACAAGGAAAGGTAATGATACAATCTGGGTGATTGTAGATAGGCTAACCAAGTCAGCTCATTTCTTACCAATGAAGGAAACCTTTAGTATGGAACAATTAGCCAAATTGTATGTAAATGAAATCGTTTCTTTACATGGCATTCCTTTATCAATTGTTTCTGATAGAGATAGCCGATTTACCTCTCATTTTTGGTCAAGTTTCCAAAAAGCAATGGGAACCAGGTTAAATCTAAGCACAGCTTATCATCCTCAAACGGACGGACAAAGCGAAAGGACAATTCAGACAATGGGGGACATGCTTAGAGCTTGTGTAATTGATTTTGGAGGTGGACGAACACTTACCTTTAATAGAATTTTCTTATAATAACAGTTATCACACAAGTATCAATGCTGCACCATTCGAAGCACTTTATGGACGAAAATGCAGAACCCCAGTCTGTTGGGCAGAAATTGGGAAAAAACAATTATCTGGACCTGAAGTAGTACAAGTAACAACTGACAAAATCATTCAAGTCAAGGAACGACTGAAAGCAGCACGTGATCGACAAAAGAGTTACGCTGATAACAGACCCAAACCATTAGAATTTCAAGTAGGAGATAAAGTATTATTAAAAGTCTCTCCTTGGAAAGGAGTGGTAAGATTCATCAAGAGAGGAAAGCTAAGTCCCAGGTATATTGGACCTTTCAAAATTCTTAAAAGAATAGGACCTGTAGCCTATCAGCTACAACTGCCAGAAGAAATGGCAGGAATACATGATGTATTTCATGTATCAAATCTCAAAAAGTGTCTAGCTGATGAATCACTCGTAGTACCTCTCAAGGATGTAGAGGTTAATGAACAACTCAAATTTATAGAGAAGCCTCTACAGATTGAAGATAGAAAAATTAAAAATCTCAAGCATAAAAGGTTAGTTCTAGTCAAAGTAAAGTGGGACTCCAAAAGAGGACCCGAATACACATGGGAGCTTGAATCAGAAATGCAAAAGAAATATCCACACTTGTTCCAGTAGATCTCGAGGACGAGCTCTAAAACAAGGTGGGGAGGATATAACAACCCTCGGTAAAACCAACACCTCCATACTATTTCTGACACCCTAATATATTTTAAATATCTCAATGTGTCTTTATATGCACCCCGTATGTGAAAACCGAGCCCCAAAATAGATTATAATACATAAAATAAATAAAAACAATAAAAATTAAGTTTAGGCGGGCCGCATGGGACCTCACCTCAACTTAACGCGGGCCGCGAGCGACCTGGATTGTGGCACGACCCTGAGATGCCACGTGTCATAACATGTGGCGAAGCTATACGATGACCGGGCCAAGCTACGCGTTGACCCAGCTTTGACGCGGGCCGCGTAAGCTCAGCCCATATGTCACGCGGGCCGCGAGGAAGACAGATTTCAACACTATAAATAGAAGGCAACGGGCCTTCAGTCTGCTCGTTCAAATTTTCTTTCTTAATCACAATTTCTGTAGGGAGTTATTATACCCGGGCATTATACCCCCTAAAATAGCAAGGTTCTGCTACGATGTAAGTATTATAACCCCTGGAGACGTATTAGATACGCTGCCCGATTGATCTAGAGTTCCGTAACGGCTGTCGTGGTTCTGCCCGACGTAGTCGTTGGAATGCCGTCTCGGGGAGGGTATTACTAATGTTAAAATGGGTTATTATACTAACACACGTGCATTTGTGTAAATTATAGATATTCACCAGGAAACCCTAAAGAATAACCTAAGACAGCAATGTGAGTAATCTCCTTTTTAACAGTTTTTACAAAACCTTAACCTTTTTATAATGCAATTTAGCAGTGATTGAGTCTTTGTAATTCTACGATTACTGCCGGTATGTTGGGGTTTTGTATACAAAATGTGAGTAACGTTACCATTGGACGAAGAGTTAGCCAATGTGTAATATGACCCTCAGTCAGACTTGACACTACTGAATGAGTAATTGGGTAGATATAAACATTGTAATCGCCCTCAAAACTGTTTAAATTAAATTAATATTTCTTGATTAAACTGGGATTCACTCACCAGTATTTCCCACTGACAAAACCTTTTTAAAACGCGTTTCAGGTAACAAAATGTGAAAGCCAAATAGAAGCCAGTTGGACAGCACTGAAGGCTTGGAAAAGTGGCTATAAAAGCTACCTAAATAAAAGAAAGCGTTTATTTCAATAAAGTGGGATTTATCCCTGTAAATCAGTTTGTAATAAAAACTTGGGTTTTACCCATTTGTTTAATATTATAAAATAAGGTGGTTTACTCTGATATAATATTTCCTAACTACGGTCCTGATGAAAATTTCCGCTGCCAAATTAAATAAGTAAACGTGATACCACCGAAACTGACTCACGGCCGCCCGTTCCCGGGAGATAGGGATCGGGGGTTGTGACAAATAAGAAAATCAACCTTTAGAAAAAGTTTATGCATCACGTGCCACATGCATAACCGATGTCTCGTTTTAACAAACACAACAGAAATAGCTTTCTTCATTGTTGGATCTTGGTCAGTGACAACAACTTTTGGTTGAGAACCAACAACTTTTAGAAAAAGTCTCAACAACCATATATACGTATCAGCAGTTTTTAACGCCAATAATGTAGCACCAAATGTAACATTGCAGTGGTGATTGTCTATACCAGTGAACATCACAAACACCATAGAGTATCTGCATATGAAAACGCCATTGAGAAAATGAAACGAGAAAAAAAGGCCAATGCATCTAAACAGTGAAAAAGTCAAAAACAGAAAAATAGAATTATAAATATTACTTGTTTAAACGATACGTGGCGTCAAACGAAATCACATTACCAAACACGTGGTAAGTACGTTTTCATTGATCATCACATCAAAAACGTCCATTCAAACGATTCTCTTCGTCTGCGAAGTAATCGTACGAGAAATTAGGATGGGACTATTTTTTTCATCCAAATGTCTCACAACCATCTCAGCATCGTATTCTCCTATAAACAAGTTAATTTGCCTTTTGTAGTTCTTAAAATCAACTTTACTTGCACCCACGTCTTCAAAACCACCAAAACAAGTCTTCATAACATTAACGCCTTAACCGGTCCCAAATTCAACTTAGACATGGTATGTATAACATGCTTCTGGGTTGTGAGGTGTCGTTCAGATGGAAGAAAATGCTTATCAGGCTGTTCAATAAAATCATGGTTGTCCTCCTCAACAAACTTATAGACCTTCCATGATCCAGTCTCAAATATTACACATAAGTGTGCTCCACAACCAGTCCTCTTTGAAAAAGCTGGATCGCACAATCCTTTCCTTTTGTTTCGGGTCCAACGTATCAACCTTCTTGTCCTTATATACCCCAGATGTCGTACATATGTAATACTTAATATGTCCTGTGACGTTTATCTTTTCAGTCCCTTTCCTGACAGAAAAACCACAAGTCGTAGCATACCAAACATACAATGAATAACAATTATCGAGGCTTGGGAATATCATGTCCATTTTGGGCTTTATCTCTTCACTAACGTCAGGATTGATAAATGGTACACCAGTTCTGGGGCAAAATCTTTCATTCGAAGAAAGACCTATGTCTGAGAAAACACAATGTAAACAATTTAAGAAAAACGCCATAAAATAGAAAACGTCATTATCAATCAAAACGCCATTAATTGAGTAATAAACAAGACCTAATAAACATATAATTGAAAACGTCATAATGAAAACACCATTAGTTGATTAATTAACAACATGAAGAATTAACAATATTAAATAAAACGTGTCAATGAAAGCGCCATAAGTTGAATAATTAATAATAATTAACAAATAAAACGTGATAATTGTTAGGGGTTAATTTTAATACTTATGGATCACATAGCTTTAGACCCGCCTGGATCACTGATCCTTAAACTCTGATGCAGGAAGTCTGAGGATCACGGATCCTTATTATTTTTATAACTTAACTAACTGTTGTTCCTTGTATATTTTCGTAATCGCATGCAGGTCATGGGCAATGTGGGATGAGTCATGGCGAGAATATCATACTGGAATCGTTGAAGATGCTGCACATGTGGAAATGGTTCAATACTAACATCTTGGATGTAGTCTTTGTTGGATCGTCGTTGACTCTGAATGAGTCGATCAGAAGAGTCGTTTATCCAATTCAAAGGCGGAATCAGTGAATTAGACACTCAAACTAAATATAATGCTTCTTGTATTAATTCTGACAATGTTTACAACCTGGAAGCAAATCGGCAGCACTTCGTTACAAGTTCCGAGCCGTTACAAATGAACTAACCAATGCACCTATTTATAATGTTCCTGGTTCGCTGATATGGACTCCTTAAAAGCGAACTGTGATGATAGTGTGGTTCGCTTTTATGGACAATGTCCATAAAAGCGGACCTCAATGCTAATTCACCATTTCTCGTTTCTCGAACCTCGTGCACTGGTTATTCTAACCTATTCTATCCTATTACATGATACAAGACGAAGTCAATAGACGTAGTGCACTAACAGACTCCCCCTCGGATATTGACGAAGTCTTCAGTGAACATTCTCTGTTATGCCACCTCTTCGGTCTTGATCATCTTTGCCAACTTATTCAGATTGTAACAATATAAGTATCCTTCAATCTTTCTCTTTGATCATCTTTACCTAGCTTCTGTGCTTTTAGAGATCAACACCTAGCTTTCCAACTACAAGCTTTTCCTCACTTTCAGCTTGTCTTCAGACTCCCCCTTAGTCTCTGCTCTCGGGATCGTAGTCTGGATTTTTCCTGCAATCACTCATACAGATGATAAGTATTTAACATTTTAAAAACCATTAACCAGAAACTCTAATACACTCCCCCTGTCAATCAACTTAACAGATATGGCAATATAAAGAATCCAACTCCCCCACAAATTATCATTCAAGTTCAAGTTAATGACCTTGAAAATATCACAAATTTGTTTTTGAAGTTTTCTAGAAATTTCAAGTTTCAACTTAACGAACTTGTTTTATTCTCAGAAACACAATCAACTTACTTAGATTTTGAAACTCAGCATCTTAGACATCGGTTTATCGAAACTAAAGCAGAAGTCAAAATCTTTTTGTATTTTCTAAAAATATAAAGCTGTAAAGAAATATTGTACAAACATATTTACAAATAATATTTTTGTTTGAGTATGCGACAGAGGATCATATCAGTTTTTGACAAGTCACAAGTACCGTTGAGCTTAAATTCACATTAAGAATTAAACAATTCACTTAGATTGTCGATATACTGATCCATTTAAATTTTCATACAAATTTCAACTGATTCAGGATACGATTTAAATGTTTTAAGAACTTCAACTCATTCATGTGTCCCACCTCTTGAATATACTCCCGTATCCAAATCCCAGATATTCAGTCTTACAGGTGAGTATACCACAGATGATATCTGTAAGGGGTTAGATGCGAAATCATGAGAGCTCAGGTCAGAACTTCCGTTCAGCAGAGAGATGACGGTTCGACTTTTGGTGTGTCCCCTTTAGAGGATCTTTTAATTACAACAGCAGTGACTATCAATTTTATTGTTTCATCAGTTTGCTTAGGGCGATGCTATGTTTCAAGCATTTTGCAGAAAGTATTATTCGGGGACTAGGTCAGTACTTCCATACAGCAGAAGTCCCGGAATAATACCCCAGATATCACTGAGTATAAAGACTTAGTATCTCAGAATATGGGACCTTTCAAACGAGATTTCAGGGGTTACCTATATATCCAAGTAGTGTTCCCCACGAAATAAGCAAGTTTGAATTTTAGGTTTATATCCCGAAAAAGTTTACTAAGTGTATAAAAACCTATCGACATATCATCAGTGAGACTGTTTAACGCTATTAATTGTTTACAATTCTTTAGCATACTGTAACTATCTACTGATGTACTATCATTTCCTCTTTTTACGCAAAACCCAAATTTTTGAATTTTATCATGTTTTTGACTTTTTCAAATTTTCTAATGTTTTTGTATTTTCTGACAATTTTTCTCCCCCTAAAATGCAAAATCATTAAAGAAATTTGACAAACCGATACTGATAGCTTTGTCTCGCCATCCATTTTCTGCATCTCATGCTCTGTTTTGCAGAAAATATAACATACCCCCATGATTTACAACCCATTGATTTTGACAGTTAGAAAACCGTTCTTCAACCTGTGACAGTAATCATGCTTGTTCAGCCGTGAGGGTTTCGGCGTAGTCCATCACCACTTATTCAAAGTAAACTAACAACAAGCATCACAATCATCAATCCAAACAAACAAACAACCAACAAACAAACAGCAATCATCAAACACAACACAAATTTATACAAAACAACAAACAAACTCCCTGTCTGACCAAAACCAGGGATCTTCAACCTCTTCCTGTGCAACACTCTCACAATCTTCATCAGCATTCAGCACCTGTTTTGGTCAAAAATTACCTAAGCAATTTAGTGATCAAATTAGTTAAGTGAGGTAGTGTGCTAGAAAGTGTTATTGAAAATGTGCTTGTTAAGTTGTTTATAAAATCAGTATTCGGGATACGGCTCAGGATATCGAGCTATATCGATGATCAAACAATGAGCGGAAAGTAAAGTAAATGACACGAGATGTACGAGGAAAGCCCTTGATCAATCTAGATCGCCGGCATAAAACCTCGGGAGCTGACAATCGCAGCTGCCTTGTTCTTCTATTGCTTCAAATATCAGGATACAGTGCAGGATGTGGTGCGGATCAACTAAGTGTTACAATATGATTTGGATACAAGTGTGGTGATTGCTGTGAACTAGAGAGCAAGAGTGTACGAAAGTGTTGGTGAAAGAGTCTGTGCCTTAAACTGATCCGTCACATCTATTTATAGTAAAGATAAATTAACTAACTATCCTAAACTTGCGGGATCCACCGAATATTCCTTCATTGAACGTTGTAGACCTGGTCTTCCGGCCTCAACGTCTCTTCTTCAACAAATTCGCCCGAGTCTTGAGGAGAAGAAGTCCTTTCGACCGTTAGTAAGTCTTAACCTTCAACCTGCACGTGGTCAATTAATAAATCTCAGGATATTACCCAAGATGTCAGCAATATCCTCTTCCAGCATCCTGGTCACAAGCGAACAAACAAAGGCAGGATATTGGTCAGGATATGTATGCTTAGAAAATGACCCATAACAATTGTCCCCAAATATATCTGTTGGTGTACCAATCCAACGGATATATTTCGAAAATCTTATCCCATAACTCATGGCATTTAAAATGAAGCAACGGTCAAGATCACATCGTAACTTCCAACGCGCTTTTTACTCAATGGAGATTTACGATGCCCCTATATCTTCTCTCTTCTTGTTTGAAAAGCAGATATCTCCAACAGAACCTTCAGGTAATTTCTTCATTTCAAATTTTCTTCCTGTCAATTTACTTCATTTCACTTGCAATGGATACCGAGACCTTCATTCAGCAGAATCTCCTTAAAAATCCCGAAAAGGAGATCTGCGCTTTTGACAACGCGGACATCGCAGCTTTAAGAGCTTCCGGCGCTTTCCCCGACAACACAGTCTTCAGATCATTCGATCGGTCAATCCGATCGGATGTTTCTTCTACCGAATGGATTTGTTTTCCGGCATATCCCTTTTCACTAGGTCTTCGGTACCCTTTTCCTGAATTCATAATGCAATTCTTTCGAACCACCGACATCTCTTTTTTTCAAACCATGCCCATGGTTTGGAGAGTACTGATTGTACTTAATCAAATAAAAAATCTCCACTGTTCCGACCTTCGCATCGAGGATTTGCCTATCGCTTATCGTCTCCGATCCCACGGCTCTAGCCGATTCTTACTTTTCTCGACATCCAGCAAACCCTTGATTCTCAAAGCCACCAAAAACGAAGACGGATGGCAACGCAAATTTTTCTTTGTCAAACGAGATTCCATTGCCGAGGGTGCCAACCTTCCGGTGGAGTGGTTAACCACCGGTAGGATCATAAATATCCTTATAGACCATTTAATTGTTATCTTCTATTAATACTCTTCTTTTTGATCTTTATGCAGTGAACTTTAAGGAAGTTGCTCCCCCTAGCGCTGATTCAGAAGAGAGAATCAATACCATTTACCGGTTACCTGCAATAGATAGAACTTTCACCACACACGTCCCGAGTTCCAGCCAATACTCATCATCCGAGATGTCTGGTAAGAATTTCTTTCAGAATAATTAGTCACAATAGTATAATGATAAAAATAAAGATTAAAACTTTTCCCTTTTATGCAGCACCAGCTAAGATCCCTGAAGTCTTTGATCTTGACGAATTGGACAGCTATTCTGATCAGATCCAGGTCAAGAAAGAGCCTAACCCCAAAACCACAGCTACATCTAAACCCAGCAGCTCCAAAGCCATCGTCATACCTAAACCTTCACCAGCCACCAAACCCCGGAGTTCAAGCTCCCGCAAAAGGAAAGAACCTGATTCCCCTGTCATTTCTGACACATTTCCTTACGAGAAGCACGGGTTCATTGAAGCTAGCGGGTTTATGACCTCTTTTCTTAACCAAGTCAGTATTCTCATACCATATCCTGCGATTTACACTACTATCAAAGGTTTATCAATATTAATACCTATCTTTTTACCTTTGTAGGGTCTCGAGCATTTGGTTAACTTATATCAAGAATCCTGCAAGCTCAACAAGACACTCGAATCTAAATTAAAGGAAGCAGAAGTCACGATCTCCGACCAAGGTATGATTGCGGCCGCCAAATCTCGTCATTACGAGGAGAAATACAAAGCTATGACCCAAGAACACCAAGCTGCTCTCAACCAAGCCACTCTTCAAGCCCAGGCCGATCTAGAAGCCGCCCATGTGCAGTACGAACGGGATATGGTCAGCTACCGGGAGAGCCTCAAAAGTTCCGTTGTCATTTCTCTCCTCCAAGCCAGGTTGAAGATGGCTCACGAAGCCAAAACATTAGGCTTCGACTGTCCTTCCTGGGATGTTGGTGCTTGGGAGACCAAGCTAAAGAACCTCGGCGGCACCTTTTCCAAATCAAATGTCGATGAATCTTCCAAAGCGGCCGAAAAAGCAACCGATGCTGAGAAGGATGCTGAGGCGGATTCCAAGACGGATGCCACTGAAACCACTATGGACCAAGAAGGCGCTACCCCTAGAACTTATTTCCTTTGAATTATTCGAACAATTTTATGTTTCTAAGAACAATTTACATTTCCGTATCTAAACAATTCGATAGCCGAAGGTGGATGGGTCCTGGGTTTCAGGATGAAACCTTCGGTTATCAAAGAATAATTTCATCTCTTTATATTTCTAAGTATAAATTTTAGCTTTGCAAAAATTCCATACTGTTATCTTATAAAATATCCTGATCAGTATGCTCAGCGATATATTGTAAAACTCTTTATCAGATAGAACTTACAAACATCGCTTCATTTTGTAGAAAGTTTTTGATAAACAACCAGTTTTCAATAGTATTTAAATGATCAAAGTTCCAAACTATCACTAGTTTCAAACACCCTAATCAAATATTCTGAAAAAGACTTTGAGAATATATTAGGATACTTGTCCTTTTTATAAAACATAATGTCACTAAAAACTTAAACGATGTTTACAAAGGAAAGATCATACCAGAAATAGGGTATAAACCTATTACCAAACTTCAGTCCCTTTGCAATTCTTCCCATAAAGATGTCCCCTGTGTACAATGCCTTCAAATACTTTAGAAATCTTCTGAATGTCAGTTTCCATCGTTTAGGCAATTTTTTATGTCCCAAGGGCAAAACCCAAGGATGTACTGGAGATAAATCCCTTGTATCCTGGGGAAAATCCCAAATTTTCATGCGCTACAGGCGGGAGTGTATAAACTCCAAGACTTAGAAAGGTGAAAACCTTTAAACCTTAGAGAGTATGAAAATACCCTTTCGTGAGAGAGGGTGATCAATCCTCATATACCTTTAGGATTCAGGATATAGCCAACAGTAACGAAATTGTCAGCCACTTTTACATGGACTGGTCCCGCCACCTTGAACTATCGCTGAATAACTTGCGCTCCAGGCAGGGTGTTTAAACCCAATTCGGAAGAAAGGTGAATACCTTTAAACCTGTGAAGGGATCAGTATCCCTTAAACGTGAGAGAGGGGGCCAATCCTCTAATCTTTCGAGTTATCCTGAGCACATATCCTGGAGCTACATCCTGAAACATATCTTGCAAAACAATTCTAAACTAAGGTGGGTGTTAGCTTGGCTAACACCCCTCCGATGCTTAAGTCAGTATTGGGTTACAAAGAATAAATTAAACCAAACATATTTAAAAAAGGTAGAATTCATACCATCCTGAGTTAGAAATTAAATTCTAAACTCACTTGAAATAGAGCTTGAGGTGTATAGCATTCCAGGACCTCGGTAGCATATCCCCCTCCATATTCTTGAGTTTGTATGCTCCTTTTCCTGCTTTTGATTCAACCTCGTATGGTCCTTCCCATTTTGGGGCTAGCTTGCCATCGGCAGGATTAGTAGTATTCTGAAAAGCCTTTCTTAGCACCCAATCTCCAACCTTAAACCTTCTGGTCCTAATGTTCTTGTTATATGCCCTGGATATTCTCCGTTGATATGCTGCCATCCTTAGCCTTGCCGCATCTCATTTTTCATCTATAGTGTCTAAATCTTGACACAAGGCTTCAGGATTCTGCTCGGGATCACTTAGGGTAGATCTTACAGTGGGTATTGTCATTTCTGTCGGGATTACTGCCTCTGCTCCAAATACTAAGGAAAATGGAGTTTACCCAGTAGCATTCTTCACAGTTGTCCTGTCAGCCCATAGGACAAATGGTAATTCTTCTGCCCATCTTCCCTTCTTAGCCCCAAGTCTCTTTTTCAAATTGTTGACAATTATCTTGTTTGAGGATTCTGCCTGCCCATTCGCTTGAGGGTGTACTGGAGTAGATGTTATCATTTTGATCCCCCAACTCTTGCAGAAATCAGTGGTCCTCTTGCTTATAAACTGGGACCCATTATCACAGATGATTTCAGCTGGTACCCCAAACCTGGTCAGGATATTCCTTTTTATGAAGTATACCACTTCTTGGTCTCTAACTTGGACAAACGCTTCAGCTTCAACCCACTTAGAGAAATAATCCGTCATTGCCAGCATAAAGACTTTTCCTCCCGGGGCTTTTGGCAATATTCCTACTATATCCATACCCCACTTCATAAATGGCCAAGGGAAAACAATAGGATATAACGGTTCAGCGGGCTGATGCAATATGTTACTATGTCTTTGACACGCATCACATCTTTGAGCATACTCTGCGGCATCTTTTCTCATTGTTGGCCAATAATATCCTGTCCTTAATACTTTCGAAAATAATGACCTGCCCCCAGTATGGTTACCACAATCCCCTTCATGTATATCCCGAAGTACTTCTTTGGCTTCAGGATCCTCCAAGCATCTCAAGTATGGTCCTGCAAGAGATTTCTTATATAAAATATTATTTATAATAGTGAATCGTGATACCTTCATCCTAAATGCCTTAGGATTTTCATCTTCGGGGATATATCCTTCCTTGAGATATCTCATAATTGGAGTCGTCCAGGATTTAGGATCCTCTTCAGGATACACCACTCCAGGATTCTGAATACCTGCTACTTCTTTATGCTGAGGATCCGTTGCAGGATACAGGTTATGTAATATCGGTATTGGGGTCCCTTCTGGTATCCTGATTGATGATCCCAAGTTTGCCAATGCGTCTGCTTCGGCGTTATCCTCTCTTGGTACCTGTTCAAGTGTAAAAATATCGAAATATCCTGCTATTTTTTTAAGAATACCGAGGTATTCAATTAGTTTCTCACCCTTGACTGCATAGGATCCATTAAAATGATTAGTAATTAACAAGGAATCAACATATACTTGCAAATTCCTGATATTCATATTCTTGGCCAATTCTAATCCTGCAATTAAAGTTTCATATTCTGCCTCATTGTTAGTAGCAGGGAATTCACATCTAACAGCCTGGGGTATTATGTCCCCCTGTGGCGATTTTAGTAGTATACCTAAACCTACACCCCTTACATTAGATGCACCATCAGTATATAATGTCCAGGATTCTAAGTTTTCTCCTAGTTGTTGCACTTCTAGGTCTACTTCATTTTGAATATCACTACTGAAATCAGCCACAAAGTCTGCCAGAGCCTGAGACTTTATTGCATTTCTAGGTTCATATATTAAATCATAGGCACTTAATTTTACCGACGACTTAGCCATTCTACCTGACATCTCCGGTTTCCTAAGCACATTCTTAACAGGGTAATTAGTTTTAACATGAATCCTATGTGTTTCAAAATAATGTCTAAGTTTTGTTGATGCCATTACTAGAGCCAATATTAGCTTTTCTAAGTGAGAATATCTAGTTTCAGCATTTAACAAACTTTTGCTAACATAATAAATAGGATACTGCTGACCTTCATGATCCTTTACGAGTACTGCACTTACTGCATTCCCTGACACTGCAAGATACAGGGATAATGGTTCACCATCTTCAGGCTTCATCAATAGAGGCGCGGTTGAGAGATACTGCTTCAAATCCTGTAGGGCTGCTTCATGCTTCTCGCGCCATTCAAATTTCTTATTCTTTTTCAGGATATCATAGAATTCTCTACACTTTTCCGAGGATCTTGAAATAAACCTATTCAAGGCTGCCACTCGTCCTGTTAACCGCTGAACATCCTTCATATTCGAGGGTGACTTTATATTCAAGATAGCTTTAATCTGCTCCGGGCTCGCCTCTATCCCTCTTTTTGTCACCATGTATCCAAGAAACTTTCCTGCCCCCACTCTGAAATGGCATTTAGCAGGATTCAGCTTCATGTTGTATTTATCCAGGATATCAAATGCTCCCTTGATATCCTGGAGGTGATCCTCAACCTTTTTAGATTTCACCACCATATCATCGATATATACTTCCATGGTGTCCCCCCAGTTTGTCTTTGAACATCATGTTCACCAATCTCTGGTACGTTGCACCTGCATTTTTTAAACCAAAAGGCATAGCAGTATAACAGTAAATACCTGTTGGTGTCATGAAAGCAGTATCCTCCTGGTCTGAAGGTTCCATTTGAATCTGCTGGAATCCTGAGGATGCATCTGTTAGGGCAGGATTTCTAATGACCTGTGATCCTTACCTAGTATCCTAATAATGATCCTTGTTTCTGTGGCAGATGGTGATCCTCAGAAGAACTTCAGGATCAGGATAATGGATCATCCTAAGGATCCTCATACTAACGATTGTTCTCTTTGAATTTAATGTTGTTTTGCAGGAATTACGAATTGGACCTGGTCTTGGCAACGTTATTAAGGAATCTTTCACGCTAATTTTGCACATGCATAACCAGAAATAGACGTTGTGGAGAATATGGAAACTTAGCACAAATTACGGGCAATTAGTTAGGCTAAATTTACTTCTGTTTCTAAAGGGGTAATGAGCTAGTAGTTAGGTGACTTACCTAAATTCAACCACACACACTTATATAAAGGGCACTCTCAAGCATTCGGAAGGGACAACACATTTCTTACACGCTCTAGCATACTACACCATAGTGATCCTTGTACCTAGCTCGTTATCATCCGAAGTTGTAAACATTGTTTATTATATTGAAGTTTGGTGATCGGTAGTTTCCATCACCCGAGGTTTTTTATGCCGGAGATCATTCATTGATCAAGGGCTTTTTCCTCGTATAAATCTTTGTGTCACTTGTGCAGTTTACATATAAGTGATCCTTTTCTTTATTCATCATTATAAGCATCATTCCCCGTTAACAGAGAGTTTGGTTGCATTATCCTTGTGTGATTTTTGACCAAAACAGTTTGGCGCCCACCGTGGGGCAATTGGTGCTTCATTCATAACAAAGTTTCCCGTTGGTGATCATTCCGGATCGTTGCATACATGGCTTCATCGTTGAAGAATACCTCTAGAGCGATGTCTGCAGTCAATTCATCTCAGGGCATTCCACCTTTGCCTCCACCACCTGCTGGATCTCAGAAAAATACTGAGAAGAGACCAACTTCCATTTTCTCTAAACCTCCATCTTCTTCTGCTCCAACTTCTTCTGCTCCCACTACTAGTGATATGTTTACTTTGATTTTGCAGATGAGGGATCGTATTCAGCGGCAGGATGAAACTAATGACAGGATCCTCAAAGAAATCGGAGATCTCAAGAGACAAAAGAAAACGACAGAGGATCATTCTCCGCTGGTGTTAGGGCTGGATTTTTATTATAGGTGATCCTTACACGTGATCCTAACCAGTGATCCTTGTTTCTTTGGCAGACAGTGATCCTCAGGAGGACTTCAGGATCAGGATCATGGGACATTATAGGATCCTCATACTAACGATCATCTTCGCTTAATGCAATGTTATTTTTGCAGGAATATCTAGCAGGATATGCTCTAGGCATCATGATCCAGGGACGCGTCTTCACAATTATGGCAAGAGCTTAATTGAAGAAAGACGTTGCACAGGATATGGAAACATGGCTTGATTCATGGGCAGCAATTTAGGCTAGATTGTCTTTATTTCTAAAGGGGTAATGAGCTGATAATTAGTCATTTTACCTAAAATAAGTCACCTACACTTGTATAAATACCCCTCTTCCTCATTTGGAAGAACACACACGACATACGACACAACTCTCAAACACTTAGACACTCAGTGATCCTTGTACTCAGCTCATTACTATCCGAAGTTGTAACTACATTTTTATTATATTGAAGTTGGTGATCGGTAGTTGCCATCACCCGAGGTTTTTTATGCCGGAGATCATACATTGATCAAGGGCTTTTTCCTCGTATAAATCATTGTGTCTTTGCATCTTTTATCACAGAAGTGATCCTTTACTTTCATAATTAACCAAGCATCATACCCCGTTTACATAAAGTTTGGTTACATTATCCTTGTGTGATTTTTGACCAAAACAGTTTGGCGCCCACCGTGGGGCAATTGGTGCTTCATTCATAAGAAAATCTTTTGTTCGAAATCATTTGAAAGAGTTACATGGCTTCATCACTGAAGAACACGTCCACGGCGATGTCTGCAGTCACCTCATCAGAGATCACCTTGCCTCCTCTACCGGCAGGATCTCAGAAAAATACTGAGAAGAGATCAACTCCCACTTTCTCTAAACCTCTATCTTCTTCTGCTATGAATTCTTCTATTCCCAGTACTAGTGATGTATTTGCTTTAATTTTGCAGATGAAGGATCGTATGCAGCGGCAAGATGAAACTAACGAAAGGATCCTCAGGGAAATTGGAGATCTCAAAAGACAAAAGAAAGCGGCAGAAGATCATTCTCCACTGATGCCCAAATCCTTGAGTTTTGATACTCCAATGATCACTTCCCAGCCATCAGGGATCCCGGACGTGCAAATCATAGGGGAGTCAAGAGGATCACATCTCAACTCGGCAGCAATGACTCAGACGTCAGGCTCACATTTTCAGCCTGTAGGATCCTATCCTCAGTACATGGGATCCTTCAGGAATTTGGGAGCCTATCCGGAGACACAGCAGTTTCAAGGATCCTACTTTATTCCAGGATCATTCCAGGGCCAAGGATCCTCCTTTGTTCCAGGATCATCCCAGGTTCAAGGATCCTCCTTTGTTCCAGGATCATCCCAGGTTCAAGGATCCTCCTTCGTTCCAGGATCATCCCAGACACCAGGATCCTTCCAGATACCAGGATCCCTAAAAAATCTGCAAACAGGAAGTCTAGATGTCCATCAAGGAGACTTCATTCCAATGCAGACCATTGCTTCCACTGGTCCCTCCGTTGTTCCAGAACCCCAGCAATATGGATTCCCTAACTTGAACCCAATGGGAGGTAACACTTTAAACAATTACCCTACCACTAACCATGGATTCATGCAGGATACAGGTACCAATCATGCTATGGCCAGGGAGTTGCAGAAGCTGAAAGATATGATCTCAAGTGTTGCAGGGGTAGTCAAGCCTATCCCAGAGATTGCGGATGGAAGCCACAAGGTATCCCGTTTTGCACCACCAATTTGTGATGCAGAGGTACCCAAAAGGTTCCATATCCCTACCATGAAGTTGTATGATGGCACAACGGATCCAGAGGAGCATATAGCACAATACAGGGAGAGGATGGAGATCAATCCTATCCCAGAAAAATTGAAGGAAGCATGCCTATGTAAAGGATTTGGATCCACTCTTACTGGATCAGCTCTTAAGTGGCTGCTAAGTCTTCCCCCTTACTCTATTACTTCATTTGCCAATTTAGTTAATTTATTCAATAACCAATTCTCTTGTAGCGGAAAATTTGAAAAATTAACTAGTGATTTGTACAGGATAACTCAAAATCATAATGAATCATTAAGGGATTATATAACTAAATTTAGTAAAGAATCCTTGGACATTCCCAACTTGGATATGGCTACGGCTGTTGAAGCCTTCAAAATGGGACTGCTTAAGGATTCATTATTCTATGATGATCTTGTTATGACACCATGCAGGAATTTAGATGAAGTAAGAACTCGAGCACTCAGGTTTATCCAGCTAGAGGATGACAAGAGGATCCAGGAGAGACAAGTAGGATCCTCAAAACAAGATAAACAAGGATCCTCCTTCAAGAGCAACAAGTTCAAATCCTACCATAGAAATGAGAACAAGAATGTGCATGCTGTTGACCAAGAAGAGGATGATGAAGGATATCCTCCAATCTCAGAATATTGTTTTTCCGTTGATAATCATGAACTAATCCTTGCAATGCAGAATCTAGGTGAAAAAGCTAGGTGGCCCAGGAAGAGTGATAAACCATCCGGGACTAAAGACAAGTCAAAATGGTGTGCACACCATGAGGATTTCGGGCATCTAACTGAAGATTGCATAGCCTTAAGAAAAGAAATCGGATACCTGCTAAGCAAGGGGCATCTAAAAGAGTTATTGGGGAGAAAAAAGCAAAGGACCCAAGATCCTGAAAGGATCCCTGAAAAGGCTACAGCACCTCCGGCAAACGCACAAGTAATCAACTTTATATCCGGAGGATCAGACATCTGTGGTACATCCTTTTCAGCGGCCAAAAGACATGCAAAAGAATCAAAAATGGATAATGGAGAAAGGCCTATTAGAACCTCAAGTGTCTCAGAAGGGAAGATGATAACATTTGATGAGGATGATCGCATTAACATTCAGGATCCTCACCATGATAGTTTAGTTATCACTCTCTTTATCTCTAACCATTTTGTCCGCAGGATCCTTATTGATGGAGGGAGCTCAGTGAACATTATCCAGCTTGATGTCCTGAAGAAGATGGGAATCCCAGAATCAGACATCACACCAAGATCCTCCGTGCTTGTAGGATTCAGTGGGGAGACGAAGAAAACTCTGGGGGACATCAAACTCCCAATTTACGTGGAAGGATTACATAATTACCAAAAATTTTGTGTTATTGACTGTTTATCTTGTTGCAACGTTATCCTTGGCAGGCCTTGGATACATGATATGAAAGCAGTCCCATCTACCTACCATCAATGTGTGAAGCTCCCTAGCCCATGGGGAATAATCAAGATCGATAGTGACCAGCAGGAGGCTAAGGATTGTTATACCTCATCTATGAAGCCAACCTCGAAGCCAAGGGAGCAATAGCAATTACAGTATCCTCCAAGGAATGTCTTGGAGGCAAAGGAACAAGATGTAGATGAAATCCTCTTGGATCCTAGTGATCCTGAATCAAAAATCTATATTGGATCAGGGATCCTTGGCAAGATGAAAGAAGACATGATATCCTTCCTCAAAAGAAGAAAATCTACCTTTGCTTGGAAACATGAAGATATGACAGGTATATCTAAGAATATTATTACTCACAAACTTGGCATTGACAGGTCTATCAAACCAATCCATCAAAAAAGGAGGAAGTTTGCACCAGAAAGGAATGCCATTATCCAAGAAGAAGTAGAGAGACTACTTCGAGCGGGTATGATCAGAGAGGTAAAGTATCCAAAATGGTTAGCCAATGTGGTTGTTGTCCAAAAGAAAAACGGAAAGTGGAGGGTATGTGTCGATTTCACTGATTTGAATAAGGCATGTCCCAAGGATCCTTTCCCATTACCCCACATTGACTCCATGGTGGATGCAACAGCGGGGCATGAACTGTTAACTTTTATGGATGCATCATCTGGATTCCAACAAATTCAGATGGAACCATCTGACCAAGAGGATACAGCCTTTATGACCCCAACCGGTTTATATTGTTATATTGCCATGCCTTTTGGACTAAGAAATGCAGGTGCAACATATCAAGGCTGGTAAATATGATGTTCAAAGATCAAATTGGAAAAACTATGGAGGTGTACATAGATGATATGGTGGTCAAGTCAAAGAAAGCTGAGGATCACCTAAGGGACTTAGAAGAAGCATTCGATATCCTTGATAATTACAACATGAAACTTAATCCTTCAAAATGCCATTTTGGTGTTAAGGCAGGAAAGTTCTTAGGATACATGGTAACCCAGAGGGGCATTGAAGCAAGCCCGGAACAAATCAAAGCATTAATAAAATCTCCTGCCAATGCCAAGGATGTTCAAAGACTGACAGGCAGGATAGCAGCTTTGAACAGGTTCATATCGAAATCCTCAGAGAAATGCAGAGAATTTTACGATATCCTAAGGAAGAATAAGAAGTTCGAATGGACTGAGAAGCATGAGAATGCTTTACAAGCCCTAAAAGAGTATATGTCCTCAGCACCAGCATTAGCAAAATCGGAAAAAGGAGATGTGTTATCCTTATATCTGGCGGTATCCTCAACCGCTGTAAGTGCTGTCCTTGTTAAGGATCACGAAGGTACACAATATCCTATCTACTATGTAAGTAAAAGTCTACTTGATGCCGAATCCAGGTACTCACACCTCGAAAAACTTATCCTTGCATTAATCATGGCATCGACTAAGTTAAGACATTATTTTGAAACCCATACTATTGTTGTTAAGACTAATTTTCCAATTAAGAATGTCCTCAGGAAACCAGATATGTCAGGGAGAATGGCTAAGTGGGCAGTAAAGCTTAGTGCCCATGATATAAGATACGAACCAAGAACAGCTATTAAATCTCAAGCACTAGCTGACTTTGTGGCTGATTTCAGTAGTGATCTACAAAAAGAAGCAGAATTGGAGGTCCAGCAGCTGGATGAGACCAAGGATCCTTGGATACTACACACTGACGGATCCTCAAATATCAAAGGCACAGGGCTAGGGATCCTACTAAAATCGCCACAGGGGGACATAATACCCCACTCCATAGCCTGTGAGTTCCAAGAAACTAACAATGAGGCTGAATATGAAGCCTTAATTGCTGGCTTACAAATTGCTAAGGATATGGGGATAAAGTATCTTAAAGTATATGTAGACTCATTATTGATCACTAATCACTTTAACGGATCCTATGCTGTTAAAGGTGAAAAACTAACCAAATATTTAGAGATAGTCAAAGAATTGGCACTCTCTTTTGTTTCTTTCAGCTTGACACAGGTACCAAGGGAGGAGAACACAGGGGCTGATGCATTGGCCAACCTAGGATCATCCTTGAAGATTCCAGAAGATATAAGTATCCCTATCATCCATATCCTGGCTCCTGCTATTGAAAATCAGGTGGCCATGGAAATAGAAGAGGATACTGCAATGATCCCTAGTGAAGAAACCCAATCTTATTCAGGATCATGGATCTCACCAATCATGAGATACTTGCAACATGGGGAGATTCCGACGGGAGAAAATCCTAGAGCTTTCAGGATTAAGGTATCTCAATTTACAACTTTGAATAATGTATTATATAAGCGATCTTTTGCAGGACCATATTTGAGATGTATCGAGGATCCTGAAATCGAGGAAGTGTTGAAAGATTTCCATGAAGGAGATTGCGGAAACCACACTGGGGGCAGGGCATTATTCTCAAGGATCCTTAGAACAGGATACTACTGGCCAACCATGAAAAGGGATGCTGTAGAGTATGCTAAGAAATGTGATCCTTGCCAAAGGCATAGCAATATCCTCCATCAGCCAGCTGAATTTTTACACCCAATACCATCCTCTTGGCCATTCATGAGATGGGGAATGGATATAGTTGGCAAGCTCCCTAAAGCACCTGGTGGAAAAGTATTTATGCTTGCCATGACTGACTATTTTTCCAAGTGGATAGAAGCTGAAGCCTTCGCTCAAGTCAGAGAAAAGGAAGTCATATCCTTCATTAAAAGAAACATTATAACTAGATTTGGCATTCCCTCTGAAATTGTATGTGATAATGGCTCCCAATTCATTGGAAGCAGAACCACTAACTTTTGTGACAGTTGGGGAATCAAGATGATAACATTAACACCAGTTCATCCACAAGCCAATGGTCAAGCAGAATCATCCAACAAGATCATCATCAACAATCTGAAGAAGAAGCTAGGATCCAAGAAGGGGAAATGGGCAGAGGAGTTACCTTATGTGCTATGGGCTGATAGAACAACTCCCAAGAATGCCACTGGTCAAACACCTTTCTCTTTAGTATTTGGGGCAGAAGCAGTGATCCCAACAGAGATGGTGATCCCAACTGCTAGAACAATTGCTCGTGATCCTGAAGAAAATGCTGCAATCCTAGCTCAGGATTTGGATACTATTGAGGAAATCAGGGATCTAGCTAGAATAAGGATGGCAAGCTACCAACAAAGAATGGCTGGTACCTACAACAAAAATGTCAGGATAAGGAAGTTCCAAGTCGGAGATATGGTGTTGAGAAAAGCATTTCAAAATACTATCAATCCTGCTGACGGGAAGCTAGCACCAAAATGGGAAGGTCCCTACTTGATTGAAGCTGAAGCAGGAAAGGGGGCATACAGGTTGCTAACCATGGAAGGAAACTTGTTACCAAGAGCCTGGAATGCTGTTCACTTAAAGAAATATTTCATGTGAACATGATCCTTCATGCATGTGATCCTTATATTGAAGTATCCTTGAAGGATCCCGGAGATATCAGTGATCCTTACTCTGGTAATATGCTTATCCTAAAACTATTGCATTTTCTTACTTTTTACCTAAGGATAAGGATCATGTATCCTTCATCCTCTACTCACAAACCATTTGAGTTATGATAGTTCAGGTATCTTCAGCAAATCGTCAAAGATCTCCAAAAGCACCACAGATCCTTGGGTCCAACCCCAGTTATCCTTGGGATTATCCCCAGTTTCCGCCAGCAGCGCACGATGATCCTGGTATAGTTCACGTCTTTGGGACCAGTACCCACTTTCGGGGCTGACAACCTCATCGTACTGGCTATATTTAGGATCCTACGTATAATGGTAGACGTACCATACATCCGTTCCTAAGGTTTCTAACGTTTTCACGTTAGCTAAGGTTTTGACATTTTCATGTCACTAAGTTTGGATAGTCACCAGAGAAGGGCCATACTCCAGTTTACATACGATCCTTTGGGCTTGTCCCCAGTTATCCTTTGGGCTTGTCCCCAGTGATCCTCCGGGATCATCTCCAGTTATCCTTTGGGCTTGTCCCCAGTGATCCTCCGGGATCATCCCCAGTTATCCTTTGGGCATGTCCCCAGTTACTAATTTATCTTTTACATTGGCTTAGTCCCAAGTTATATCTCACTTTTCAGGTTTTGGAAGTCTAAACACATAAGGGTCCTTAATCCTTATTAACTATCAAAGTCTTATCTATGATTGTCTCGATTGAAGGTTAGGATCCTGACTTGGATCCTCAGGTATGATCCTTGACTATTTTGATTATATTCATTATCCTAACCGACCCTTATACTTTGACAACCAAACCTATGATCCTTGAACTAAAATACTTTGAATATTTTCAATATCAGGATATTTGATCTAGGATCATATCCTAAATTTATTAAAAACATATTTTCAACTCTTGATAAATATATTACAAAGACAATTGAGAAAAAAGAAGATAATTAAAGGATAACAACACGAGATAAGCCAGAAAAGTTAAAGTTATATTATTAAACAAAAGGATCATTAACCCTTTCAAGAAAGTTGTCAAAATTGCCAACCCACATTTCTACCAGCAAAACGTGGCCCGTCCACATGGGTTGGCAAAGGGTGTCCATTGTCTATGCGGTCTTAGCATTGTGCAGGAAAGTAAAAGCGGCAGGATCACAAAGGCTTCATCCCCCAAACAGAGGATCCCTCCACCTTTTGTAATCCTACCTATTGTTCAAAGGATCCAGGATCCTTAACCCTAAGAAACTATTGTTCAGAGATTACAGACCATAACTGTCTCAAACCATCAACAACCACAAAAAACCACTACCAATCCTAAAAAATTGGGCTCCGGCCTAGTCAAAAATATCCATCATCGCCCAATCTTGCAGCTCAAACCTTCGCTGCACCATCACCACCAGCTCCACTAGCTTCACCCTGATCCTTACCAGCATCTCCACCTTCAAGCATAGGGATATCCTCAGCATCATCATCATCCTCCAACTCTGCCAGCCTTGCCTTCCAACCTTCCACGTCCCATGTACCTTTGTCAAAGGAAGGATCTTGAGCCTCCGCAGCCATCTGCAGCTGGATCTTGTACATGGTTATCGCAGCAGAAACCTTAGCATCCTGGGTGATATCATGCTTCTCGTAGTCAAACTTGATCAATGCTTTGACAGCTTCATCCCTGGTAGCCCGGAGCTCCTTCTCAAGATCGGCTATCTTGAGATCCTTCAGTGCACCCATCTGGTGGAGGTCGGCAATTTGGCGATCCTGATCTTCAACATGGTTAACATAAGTCTCTATTTCAGTAAATTTCTGCAAAAACAACAAGATATGACATCAAACACAGGTGATCCTCAAAAACCATCAGGATAACCCACAGGGGCAGTGATCCTAACCTCGTTGACAGAATCAAGGAATTGCTGACGGAGGAGGGGAAATCCTTGTAGATCTTCAGTAGTCTTCCTCTTCTTCCCCTTGCCTCGAATAGGTGCTTTGGGAGCTGATACTGAAGGACTGGCAGCAGGAGCCTTCTTCTTTGAAGATGTGACATTGGCAAGATCACTTATCCCGAATTTGGAGGCAGATTTGACAGACTTGGCGGACTTTCCAGCACCTACACAATCAAAAACAAGATAAGTTGCTTTATTAATCAAACAATCCTACATTTAATTTATATTCTATAAAGATACTTACTTGACATAGTGGCAGATGCAGAGGATACTTCTTGAGAATCTTGGACGGTGACTTGGAAACTTCTAACTTCAGGACCAAGCTTTTTAAAAGCCAACACTCTTTCTCTTGCAGCAGGGGTCAACTTTAAGTGAGCAACGGAAATAGCTACATAAAAGAAAAAGAAAAAGACATTAGTGATCCTCATCATATGAGACAAGACTGATAGTGATCCTTCGAGGATCCTCTACCCTACCATGAGTGGCCCATTCCTTGGGCAGATCCTTCCCATCCGGGATGGAATCCCTTCTAACAAAGAAAAAACGACGCTTCCAGTTTGTATCATTCTTGGTAACCTTGAAGACAGGATGATCCTCCCCGGCTTTCCGTTTCAGCAGATACCGGTAAGAACCAAAAGTGGTAAAATCGTAAAGCTCGGCCAACTCCGTCATCCCCAGATCAATCCCTTTCTGCTCAATGATCCTCTCGAAGGTATAAAGAACCCTCCAGATCATCGGCATAGCTTGGATGTAAGAGATGCCGGTTAAGGAAAAGAAAGACTGGGTAAAGTCTGGAAAAGGATACGAGTACCCTATAGCAAACGGGGTAGCAGGAAAAGCCACCCAGACATCCGAGACAAAGTCGCTCAAAGCAGTAGGATCAAAGGATTTAAAAACGGCATTCGCCGGAAAGCAATGACGAATTCTGTCTATGTGAACATCAGTGAAACAACACCTCTCCGTAGGAGAATCCTTGATAATCCCCTGGCTTTTTAAGGGACTATCCTTCTTGGAATCCTTGTGTGGAGAATTCCGGAGCAACATATTTGTAACGGGATGGAAACAGAGTAGAAGCAGAAAACAGAGCAAAGAGAAAAGAAAGAGAGAAGAAGAGGATACCTGATCAGTCTTCGGTAGCGATTATAAAGGGAAGATATCTCGAATTTAAATGCAGAGTGATCCTAACCCTATCTCCTATTTATAATCATGATTTGCAGGGATTGTCACATCTATGACGTAATGATCACAACGGCTAGTCCGAGCATAACGGCTAGTTTCTTGGAGTCGCCCGTTAGAGATAAGATCAAAACAAAATATAACTCGTCTATTTACAATTAACTCCTTATATTTTGGGGGCAATTGTTAGGGCTGGATTTTTATTATAGGTGATCCTTACACGTGATCCTAACCAGTGATCCTTGTTTCTTTGGCAGACAGTGATCCTCAGGAGGACTTCAGGATCAGGATCATGGGACATTATAGGATCCTCATACTAACGATCATCTTCGCTTAATGCAATGTTATTTTTGCAGGAATATCTAGCAGGATATGCTCTAGGCATCATGATCCAGGGACGCGTCTTCACAATTATGGCAAGAGCTTAATTGAAGAAAGACGTTGCACAGGATATGGAAACATGGCTTGATTCATGGGCAGCAATTTAGGCTAGATTGTCTTTATTTCTAAAGGGGTAATGAGCTGATAATTAGTCATTTTACCTAAAATAAGTCACCTACACTTGTATAAATACCCCTCTTCCTCATTTGGAAGAACACACACGACATACGACACAACTCTCAAACACTTAGACACTCAGTGATCCTTGTACTCAGCTCATTACTATCCGAAGTTGTAACTACATTTTTATTATATTGAAGTTGGTGATCGGTAGTTGCCATCACCCGAGGTTTTTTATGCCGGAGATCATACATTGATCAAGGGCTTTTTCCTCGTATAAATCATTGTGTCTTTGCATCTTTTATCACAGAAGTGATCCTTTACTTTCATAATTAACCAAGCATCATACCCCGTTTACATAAAGTTTGGTTACATTATCCTTGTGTGATTTTTGACCAAAACAGCTGGTGCTTTATATAGGATAACTCAAGGTCATAATGAATCATTAAGGGATTATATAACAAAATTTAGTAAAGAATCCTTGGACATTCCCAACTTGGATATAGCCACGACTGTTGAGGCCTTCAAGATGGGATTGCTTAGGGATTCATTATTCTATGATGATCTTGTTATGACACCATGCAGGAACCTAGATGAAGTAAGGACTCGGGCACTCAGGTTCATCCGGCTAGAGGATGACAAGAGGATCCAGGAGAGACAAGCAAGATCCTCAAAACAAGAAAAGCAAGGATCCTCTTTCAAGAACAACAAATTCAAATCCTATAACAGAATTGACAACCAGAACGTGCATGCTGTTGACCAAGAAGAGGATGATGAGGATTATCCTCCGATTTCTGAATACTGTTTTTCCGTTGATAACCATGAACTAATCCTTGCGATGCAAAATCTAGGAGAAAAAGCCAGATGGCCCAGAAAAAATGACAAACCAGCTGCAACTAAAGACAAATCAAAGTGGTGTGCATACCATGAGGATTTTGGGCATTTAACAGAGGAATGCATCGCATTGAGAAAGGAAATTAGATATCTGCTGAGCAAGGGACATTTAAAAGAGTTGTTGGGAAGAAAAAAGCCAAGGACTCAGGATCCTGAAAGGATCCCTAAAAAAGCTCCAGCTCCTCCGGCAGATGCACAAGTGATAAACTTTATTTCTGGAGGATCAGACATCTGTGGTACATCCTTCTCAGCAGCTAAAAGGCATGCAAAGGAAGCTAAAATGGATAATGGAGAAAGACCTATTCGAACATCAAGTGTCTCGGAAGGAAAAGTAATAACCTTTGATGAGAATGATCGCGTTGACATCCAGGATCCTCATCATGATAGTTTAGTTATTACTCTCTTTATTTCTAACCATTTTGTCCGCAGGATCCTTATTGACGGAGGAAGCTCAGTAAACATTATCCAGCTTGATGTTCTGAAGATAATGGGTATCCCTGAATCAGATATCACACCAAGATCCTTCGTGCTTGTAGGATTTAGTGGAGAAACTAAGAGAACACTGGGGGACATCAAACTCCCAATTTATGTGGAAGGATTACATAATTATCAAAAATTTTGTGTTATTGACTGTTTATCTTGTTGTAATGTTATCCTTGGCAGGCCCTAGATACACGATATGAAGGCAGTCCCATCCACCTACCATCAATGTGTGAAGCTCCCTAGCCCTTGGGGAATAGTCAAGATCGATAGTGATCAGCAGGAGGCTAAGGATTGTTACACCTCATCAATGAAACCAGCCTCGAAATCAAGGGAGCAATAGCAATTAAAGTATCCTCCAAGGGATGTCTTGGAGGCAAGAGAGCAGGATGTGGACGAAATCCTCATGGATCCTGATGATCCTGAATCCAAAATCTATATCGGATCAGGGATCCTTGGCAAGATGAAAGAAGACCTTGTATCCTTCCTCAAAAGAAGAAAATCTACCTTTGCATTGAAACATGAGGATATGACAGGTATATCTAAGGATATTATCGCTCATAAACTTGGCATTGACAGGTCATTCAAACCAATCCATCAAAAAAGGAGGAAGTTTGCACCAGAAAGGAATGCCATTATCCAGGAAGAGGTAGAGAGATTGCTACGAGTAGGTATGATTAGAGAAGTAAAATATCCAAGATGGCTGGCCAATGTGGTTGTTGTTCAAAAGAAAAATGGAAAGTGGAGGGTATGTGTCGATTTCACTGATTTAAATAAGGCATGTCCCAAGGATCCTTTCCCATTACCCCACATTGACTCCATGGTGGATGCAACGGCGGGTCATGAACTGTTAACCTTTATGGATGCTTCATCTGGATTCCAACAAATTCAGATGGAACCATCTGACCAAGAGGATACGGCTTTTATGACCCCAACCGGTTTATATTGTTATATTGCTATGCCGTTTGGATTAAGGAATGCAGGTGCAACATATCAAAGACTGGTGAATATGATGTTCAAAGATCAGATTGGACAGACTATGGAAGTATACATAGATGATATGGTGGTGAAATCCATAAAAGCTGAGGATCACCTAAGAGATTTGGAGGAAGCATTTGATATCCTTGACAAATATAACATGAAGCTTAACCCTTCAAAATGTCACTTTGGTGTTAAAGCAGGTAAATTCTTAGGATATATGGTAACCAAAAGGGGCATTGAAGCAAGCCCGGAACAAATCAAAGCATTAGTAAATATTAAATCTCCTGCCAACGCTAAGGATGTGCAAAGGCTAATAGGCAGGATAGCAGCTTTAAACAGATTTATATCCAAATCCTCAGAAAAGTGTAAAGAATTCTATGACATCCTAAGAAAGAACAAGAAATTCGAGTGGACTGAAAAGCATGAGAGCGCTTTACAAGCCCTCAAAGAATACCTATCCTCAGCTCCAGCGTTGATGAAACCAGAAAAAGGAGACGTGTTATCCTTATATCTTGCGGTATCCTCGAAAGCAGTAAGTGCAGTCCTTGTTAAGGATCATGAAGGTACACAAATCCTGTCTATTATGTAAGTAAGAGTTTACTTGATGCTGAATCCAGGTATTCACACCTTGAAAAGCTTATTCTTGCGTTAATTATGGCATCTACTAAGTTAAGACACTATTTTGAAACCCATGTTATTGTTGTTAGAACTAATTTTCCAATTAAGTATGTCCTCAGGAAACCAGAGATGTCCGGAAGGATGGCTAAGTGGGCAGTAAAGCTTAGTGCCCATGATATAAGATATGAGCCTAGAACAACCATCAAATCTCAAGCATTAGCAGACTTTGTGGCTGATTTCAGTAGTGATTTACAAAAGGAAGCCGAATTGGAAGTCCAGCAGCTGGATTAGACCAAGGATCCTTGGATACTACATACTGATGGATCCTCAAATGTTAAAGGCACGGGACTTGGTATACTACTAAAATCGCCACAGGGGGACATAATACCCCACTCCATAGCTTGTGAGTTCCAAGCCACTAACAATGAGGCTGAATATGAAGCCTTGATTGCTGATTTGCAAATTGCTAAGCATATGGGGATCAGGTATCTTGAGGTATACGTGGATTAATTGTTAATCACTAATCACTTTAATGGATCCTATGCTGTTAAAGGTGAAAAACTAACCAAATATTTAAAGATAGTCAAAGAATTGGCACTCTCCTTTGTTTTCTTTAGTTTGACACAGGTACCAAGGGAAGAAAATACAGAAGCTGATGCATTGGCTAATCTTGGATCATCCTTGAAGATCCCAGAGGATATAAGTATCCCCATCATCCATATCCTGACCCCTGCTATTGAAAATCTTGTGACCATGGAAATAGAAGAGGATTCTGCAATGATCCCTAGTGAGGATACTCAATCCTATCCAGGATCATGGATCTCACCAATCATGAGATACTTACAACACGGGGAGATTCCTATGGGAGAAAACCCTAGGGCTTTCAGAATTAAGGTATCTCAATTCACAATCTTAAATAATATGTTGTATAAGCGATCTCTTGCAGGACCATATTTGAGATGTATCGAGGATCCTGAAGTTCAAGAAGTTTTAAAAGACTTCCACGAAGGAGATTGCGGAAACCACACTGGGGGCAAGGCATTGTTCTCAAGGATCTTAAGGACAGGATACTACTGGCCAACTATGAAAAGGGATGCTGTGGAGTATGCTAAGAAGTGTGATCCTTGTCAAAGACACAGCAATATCCTTCACCAACCGGCTGAATTTCTACATCCTATACCCTCCTCTTGGCCATTTATGAGATGGGGGATGGATATAGTTGGCAAGCTCCCTAAGGCACCTGGTGGAAAAGTGTTCATGCTGGCTATGACTGATTACTTCTCCAAATGGATAGAGGCTGAAGCCTTTGCCCAAGTCAGAGAAAAGGAAGTTATATCCTTTATTAAAAGAAATATTATAACTAGATTTGGCATTCCTTCTGAAATTATATGTGATAATGGTTCCCAATTTATTGGGAGCAGAACTACTAACTTTTGTGATAGCTGGGGGATTAAGATGATAACATCAACACCAGTCCACCCACAAGCTAATGGTCAAGCAGAATCATCCAACAAGATCATCATCAACAATCTGAAGAAGAAACTTGGATCCAAGAAGGGGAAATGGGCAGAAGAATTACCTTATGTGCTTTGGGCTGATAGGACAACCCCCAAGAATGCTACTGGTCAAACACCATTCTCTTTGGTATTTGGGGCAGAATCAGTGATCCCAACAGAAATGGTGGTTCCAACTGCTAGAACAAGTACCCGTGATCCTGAGGAGAATGATGAAAACCTGGCTCAAGACTTGGATACTATTGAGGAAATCAGGGATCTGGCTAGGATAAGGATGGCTAGCTACCAACAAAGAATGGCTGGTGCTTACAACAAAAATGTCAGGATAAGGAAATTCCAAGTTGGGGATATGGTATTGAGAAAAGAATTCCAGAATACCACCAATCCTGTTGATGGGAAATTGGCACCAAAATGGGAAGGCCCTTATTTGATTGAAGCCGAAGCAGGAAAGGGGGCATATAGATTGCTAACCATGGAATGTAATTTGTTACCAAGAGCCTGGAATGCTGTCCACTTGAAGAAATATTTCATGTGAGCAGGATCCTCCTGACACATATGATCCTTACATTAGAGGTATCCTTGAAGGATCCTTGAGGTGTCAATGATCCTTACTCCGGTAATATCCTAATCTTGAACTATTTTATTTTCTTATTTTATTATTTAAGGATAAGGATCATGTATCCTTAATCCTTCTCTCATAAGATTTCGAGTTTTGATAGTCCAGGTATCCTTAGCATATTGTCGACAATCTTCAGAAGCAATTCAGATCCTTGGGTTTAACCCCAGTTGTTTGGGCTTGTCCCCAGTTATCCTTGGGCTTGTCCCCAGTTTCGCCTGTAGCGCACGATGATCCTGGTATAGTTCAAGTCTTTGGGACCAGTACTCGCTTTAGGGGCTGATAATTCCATCGTACTGGCTATACCTAGGATCCTACGTATAATGGTAGACGTACCATACATCTGTTCCTAAGGTTTCTAACGTTTTCACGTTAGCTAAGGTTTTGGCATTATCATGTCACTAAGTTTGGATAGTCGCCAGTAAGGGCCATACTCCAGTTCACCTATGATCCTTGGGCTTGTCCCCAGTTATCCTTTGGGCTTGTCCCCAATTATCCTTTGGGCTTGTCCCCAGTTATCCTTTGGGCTTGTCCCCAGTTATCATTTGAATTGTTGGGCTTGTCCCCAGTTACTAACTTGTCTTTTATATTGGCTCAGTTCCAAGTTATATTCTATTTTCAGGTTTTCGAAGTTAAACAACTAAGGATCCTCAATCCTTGTTATCTACTAAGGTTTTTCTTATGTTTACCCTGGTTACAGTATTAAAGGTAAGGATCCTAACTTGGATTCTCAGGTATGATCCTTAACTATTTTTGATTTTATTCATTATTCATTTGAATAACCCTTATACTTTGACAACTGAACCTATGATCCTTAAAATAAACTACTTTTTGGAAGTTTTCGACTATAGGATATTTGATCCTGGATCATATCCTAAGTTTCTTAAACATAATTTGCTTAACTTTTCTTACTCAGACAAATATAAATCAAAACAATCGAAAGTTTAAAGGATATACAAGGATAACATCACAGGATAAGTCAAAAGTTAAAAGTTTTATTCATTCACAAAATATTTGACCCTTTAAAGTTGTCAAAATTGCCAACCCACGTTTCTACCAGCAAAACGTGGCCCGTCCACATGGGTTGGCAAAGGGTGTCCATTGTTCATGCGGTCATAGCAGTGCAGGAAATAAAGGTCGGCAGGATAACAAGTGGCTTCATCCCCCAAACAGAGGATCCCTCCACCACCTATTATCCTACCTATTGTTCAAAGGATCATGGATCCTTACCCTAAAAACTATTGTTCAAAGTATAAACCATCAAACTATCCAAACAAACAACCACCAAACAAAAAAAAATTGGGCTCCGGCTAAGTCTCGAAATTTCTATCATCGCCCAATCCTGCAGCTCAATCCTTCGCTGCACCATCACCACCAGCTCCGCTTGCCTCACCACCTTGGTCCTTGCCAGTGCCTCCACCCTCAAGCATCGGGATCTCCTCAGCCTCTTCATCATCCTCCAGTTCAGCCAGCCTAGCCTTCCAGCCTTCGACATCCCAGGTGCTCTTATCAAAAGCAGGATCCTGAGCTTCCATGGCCATTTGCAGCTGGATCTTGTACATAGTTATCGCGGCGGAGACCTTAGCATCCTGGGTGATCTCGTGCTTCTCATAGTCGAAGTTGATCAGCATCTTGGCAGCATCATTCTTGGTGGCCTGAAGCTCCTTCTGAAGATCGGCTATCTTGAGATCCTTCAACACCCCAACCTGTTGAAGGTCAGCAATCTGGCGATCCTGATCCTCAACATGGCCAACATATGTCTCTATCTCAGCAAATTTCTACAAGGAAGACAAGGAATGATGTCAGAAGCCAAGTGATCCTTAAACAAGCAGGATATATAAGCAGGGACAGTGATCCTTACCTCACTAAAATAGTCCAGGAACTGTTGGCGGATCAAGGGAAGGCCTTGCAGATCCTCAGCCTCGGAGGTCTTTCTCTTCTTGCCTCCCTTTCCTCTGAGGGGTGCTTTAAGGGCAGAAGCGGTTGGGCTAGCAGCAGGAGTCTTCTTCTTAGAGGATTTGACTTTAGTAAGATCAGTGATGCCGAACTTCGAGGAAGATTTGGTGGATTTTCCAGCGCCTGCACAACCAAAACAAGATAAGTATCTTAACTTTATTTGACTCTCGTTATATAAATACTCCTTAAATAAGGATACTTACTTGACATTGTGACAGAAGCAGAGGATACTTCCTGAGAATCCTGGGTGGTAATCTTGAAAGTTCTTATTTCAGGATCAAGCTTCTTAAAGGCCAAGAGTCTCTCTTTTGCAGCAGGAGTCCACTAATACATGTCCTGTGACAAATTCGTCCGATTTTAACCGTGGAAACTTGTCCAAACAGAAAAAGAAGGTGTAGAAGACAGAAAATGGATCAAATTTGAGCTGAACTCTTCCTCCTGTGCTCTGATACCACTTGTTGGATCGTCGTTGACTCTGAATGAGTCGATCAGAAGAGTCGTTTATCCAATTCAAAGGAGGAATCAGTGAATTTGACACTCAAACTAAATATAATGCTTCTTGTATTAATTCTGACAATGCTTACAACCTGGAAGCAAATCGGCAGCACTTCGTTACAAGTTCCGAGCCGTTACAAATGAACTAACCAGTGCACCTATTTATAATGTTCCTGGTTCGCTGATATGGACTCCTTAAAAGCGAACTGTGATGATAGTGTGGTTCGCTTTTATGGACAATGTCCATAAAAGCGGACCTCAATGCTAATTCATCATTTCTCGTTTCTCGAACCTCGTGCACTGGTTATTCTAACCTATTCTATCCTATTACACGATACAAGACGAAGTCAATAGACGTAGTGCACTAACAGTCTTGCACCTTTTTCGGACTTGTTTATTATTTCCATTTTAAAGGGGCTGATCAAGTTTAGATAACAAGAATTACCTTTAGCAGGCACACACTCTCTCGCGAACATTAGCTCTCGAATACACTTACACTTTAGCAAGCATTATACAACACTTGATCAACTTCCGAAGTTGTAAACTCTTGTTAGCTTAATACATTTGATAGTGATAGTTTTCACTATCCGAGGTTTTTTGTGCTAGAGATCACATTGAGATCAATGGCTTTTTCCTCGTATAAATCCTTGTGTTCGTTGTTCATTACATGTCACATTTGTTCATTCAATTATCAAACATACGAGCACACTACCTCACAAAATCATATTTGGTTTTGACCAAAACAATAATGAAAACGTCATAATTAATAAAACTGATGTTTACAAATTAACAAATAGTAAGAACTAATGTTTACAAATAGTACTCCAAAACATTCAAAACTAATCAGGTGTAAAATGTCATTAATTGTAAACAATAAGCATATATTATATCGCAAATGACAATTAACATTAATAATGAAAACGCCAATATTAGTCCTTACTATTTGTTAACAAATAATGAAAACGCCAAATATTGGATATATGAAGAACGCCATTGAAACATAAATGCATTGTCAAATATTACCTTGAAAAAAAACCCGACATTGAAACACGAATAAAGAACAAAACGTCATATATGTTCCATATGTGTTGCATAATTTGCTGGAACACATATAAAAACGTCATCAAATATTACTTTGTAGAACGGAATCCACGTTGACGCTATAGATCTCGAAAGCTTGGAAATGAGGTAACTGCTAATACGAAATTTTTAGAGTTTTATTTGAAACAGAGTTATAACGCGATTTATAGAGGAGAACATAGACAATGACAATCGTACCCCTGCATATCATTTAGCGCCATCTGCCACGTGTTCAACCAGAATCTGTTCTTACCGTTTTCACACTTCCAACCGTTTTTTCCCGATCCCGTTTCTCTCTCCTCTATATATATAATGAAAAAGAAATATATTTATTTTTATTTTGTTCAACAACCTCATTAATCAAGGGGCCCCACCATTTAAAACGTTTAGGTTCTGTTTGTTTTTTGGCCAGAAGTACTTCTGGTCACTTATGTCTGCGCCGCGCAGACGCGGGTAGACGTTTGGATGCTGCAGATTGTTTGTTTTCTCGCAGACCTTTCATTAAAAAAGGTCTGGGAGACCTCTTCACCACACAGACATGTTCCCATGTCTTCACCTCACAGACACAAACCTCTTCTTGGCTCTTCTTCCACACCTCCACCCCCACATCCTGCCACCACCTCCACCACCACATCTCTGCCACCACCGCCACCCCACGTTCACCCATCTCCTCCACCCGACACCCCCAATCACCTCCACTATCAAAATCGATCTCTGTTTCAGAAACCCCCAAATCGATCGGTGAAATTAGGGTTTCAAAAACCCCCAAATCGATCTCTGTTTCAGAAACCCCCACCGTAACCGCCGTTGTCACAGGAACCGTAACCACCGCAGTCTCTCTCTCCTCGTACTCTCTCTCTAAATCTCTCTCTCTCTATTTCAGAAACCCCAAATCGAAGTGGTGGCGATGGTGCTTGGTGGTTGCGACGGGGTTGGTTGGGGAGGAAGGAGGTTGGTGAGGTAGATGGTGGTTGAACGACGAAGCGGTGGTGGTGGTTGAACGACGGGGGTTGAACGACGGAGGTTGAACGACGAAGACGGGGTGGTGCGGTGGTGGTGCTACTTGTAGAGAGAGAGAGAGTAGAGAGAGAGAGAGTTGAGGCAGTGTGTGTTGTGTATGTGTGTGTGAAAAGTGTTTTGTAGAAGAAAAAAAAAACAAACCCTCTTCTCCTTGCAGACTGCAGACATTTGGTCCACCTCTTCTCCTGCAGATGCCTGCAGATGTGGTCCGCAGACTACAGACCTTTTCCCGCAGAAAAAACTAACAGCACCTTAATGTCCGTTATGGGCTTGGTGGAGAGGATTATAAGTGTATGTGTAGTGGGGCGCTATGCACCCACATAAAGCCCCTATAAAGCCCCAAACATCACTAAGAAGGGCTTTATGAGACAAAAAAATGGTGGAGGCGCCATGCATATAGCGCCGGGTATGGGGGATGTTTTCAAAGATTGGACCAATCACAAACAAGCAAGGTTTTTGTAATTAACTAATAAAATTGAAAATTAATAATTAGGTAATGATGGGTTGGGGCTTTATGATTACGGGCTCCACTGATATAACGCCCCATAAAGCCCCCGTGTGACGTGGCATGACACGTGTCGTATAACGCCCCACAAGGGGCTTTATGACTACGGATGGCCTAATGCCCTCTTTTGGCGGTAGGGGCGATATTTAGGGAATCACTCAGTTGAGGTGGGTGGAAAACTCATCTCACATTGTCCAGTCGGGGTGGTCATCACTCATCACACTTCATCACACATCACACATAATTTCTATTTGACAACTCACTCCATGACATTTTATTCTATCATATTTACAATGGTTATTATTCATTACTGTTAGGATCTGAGTTTGGATTGATTTTTATTGCCTCAACAACAGTTCCCTTATTTGCCCTTTATTGTAGTTCAAAGGTTAAGGCATCTGTATCATCTTCATCCCTGCTAAGTGGAAGATCAAGGAGATCCTGCAAGTCTTCAAGTCTCAGGCCAAGAGCTTGTTCCCTTGTAAATTTCTTCACTTCGCCATCTGCCCTGACCATAGTCAATACATGGTTCTGTTTGTCAGTTTTCCACTCTTGTATTTTTAGGCGAGATGGATTTCTTGGGAGATTTTTATTTGTTGAGGAGTTTGGTGAGGCTGGCCTATTCATAACTGGCTGAGCAGTATGTGCAGATTTTTCCAGTTCAGATTCTTCTTTCAACATTAACAACAGGCCCTTTTTCACAATGGCAGTTCCAGTAAGAATCTCTTGAACTGTTTCAGAACCTAACTGGCTTTGTCTCCTTCTTTTGTAGATGGAAGTACCAGCAGGAGCAGTGGTTCTTTTGGGATGTGGCTTTGATGATCCTTTCGAAACCTCTGTTTTGGAGTAATCAGGCTTTTGTGGAGCTGTTGGATCTTTCTTCCTTAGCTCTTCCAACCTTTTGTAGGTGGCCCTGACCCTCACTTCTCCCCACTTAGACACAGAGTTCTTTGACCCATAATCAGCAATTATCAGCTCCTCTTTCATTCTCTTCAGCTCTAAAGCCTTATCAGCTTCAACCTTTTTGAATTTTTCTGGGGGAGTCTGCTTGACCTTATTCTTGATCATTTCATGAATCCTGGCTACTTCCTCTTCAAGCTCAGGAATGGTCCAGTTTCTGAACATGTATTTCTCCCCCTTGTATGTCTTGTAGGTCATTATATTCTCAATGTAGTCTTTTCTCAAGGACTCATCTGCCTTCTCTGAGATTTGCTGACATACATTTTTTGCAAACTGTTCCAAAGCTCTGACCTGTGTAAGTAGAAACTGATAGTTTTGTTGATACTCTCTATCAGATTTCCCATGTTTGTTTTTGATTGAGATATCCTCTGCTTGCTTGGCCTTGATTTTCAAGTATTCTTCAATATTAGTTGGCCTAGGATATCCTTCAATCGATGGCAAGCTCCTTTTGGCAGGGTCATCCTCATAGTAGAAAGACTTATTTTCATCTCTGACTGTCACAAGTTCAAGAGGAAATTGAACACCTGCAGGAGGTAAGGGTTTGTACAATTGAGCTGAAAAGAGAGGAATGGGTTTTGAAACTGTGACAAGTGCTTGGGATTTTGAAGCTTTTGGTGGTGGTGATGGAGAATCATCATCTGATATGACAACCCTTCTCCTTTTTATTTTAGAGAGGGCAGATGATGTTTTGGGTGGATCAGTGGGAGTGATTTGGGTGGCAGTGGTTTGTGGCTGACTAACAACTGTTGAAACCACTGGTGTTTCAACCACTGTTGTCACTACAGCAGATGTTTTAACATCTGCTGTCTTCTGCTTTAGGGTAAGAACAGATGGTGGTGGTAAGGCAGTGGTGGTGGTGTGTGTTGAAGTGGTGTGTGTTTGAGTGGGAGCAGTTGTTGTAACAACTGTTTGGATGGAGGTTTGATGTTGGTGGCTTTTGGACAGTGGTTTTGGAGTGTGCTTAGGAAGGATGGATGGTGTGGATTTGGGTTTTCTTACTTTTCTAGTAAGTTTTCCTTTTGGAATCGGATTTTGATCATCCTTTTCACCAGAACAACCCTGCGCATTCAACTCCATGAAAGCTTTCTTCTCCTCATTCCACCTTGACAAGGCCTTTGCCGCTCTATCCCTTTTTACACTTATGACAGCATCATCAAGTGCATTCTGGGTAACATCAACCTTCTTACTACCATCTGGCAAGGGAATTTCTCTAAGCATTGCACCTGTTACTGTATCAAGATATAGCCCATTTTCAATCCCTTTCTTTGTCCACTCCTTAATTTTCTCCCCCTTTTTGGCATTATCTGCAGGGAGGTCATCAATATAAAGCACAGTCGGAGGAGTGGTGCCAGTGGTTGTCAACAGGTGGGCCTTAAGAGCCTTGATGTCATCGTTTGTATCCCTGAACCTAGACTCCATTGCCTTTTTGAGATTTTGAACATGTTTTTCATGTTGTTGCTCGGCCAACTGAAATTGTTGATGGAGAAAAGGTTGAAAGAGGTTCCAGAGCTCATTTATAACATCTGCTGGTGGTGGAGCAGGTGTTTGAGATGGAACAGCAGTGGATGGTACCTTTTGAATTGTTAACAACTGTTGCAGCATTTCTTTAATTTCTGCAACAGATGTATCCAATTTTTCAACACGTTCCGTCAATTCTTGGTACTTTAAACCATCACCCAATTTAATGGGATCATCTGATTTCCCACTAGCAGTGGCTTTATCAGAAGTGGAGGTAGGGAGTGTACTCCAAACATCAACAACTGATGCCCCTTTTTCTTGGTACTGGGGTCTTCTTCCTTCAACACTTGATAATCTTTTGATGTTACCAGTGGTTAGTACAAACTCACTGGCAGATAACAGAGGTGTTATAGAAGGAATTGCCTCCAAGGAAGTCTTATTGATGTAACCACTGTCCAAGTGTAAACCTGTAGGTTCAACACTTGTAGTGGCTGCTTCACTTGGAATACCACCAAGAGTTACGCGTAACTCAACGGGTGTAACCTCCTCAGGTTGTGTTGGTGGGTTAGCAAAGATTGATACATCAAGCCCAGTCTCTTGTTGAGGTATTTTCTCATGAACGGGTGATTGAGAAGGACTGGTTTGTGCTAGGTTCAAATCAATTGCATCCAACAGCAGTTTGGTGTTTGGTGGAATTGGGGATGTGAAGGTAGGTTTAGAAAGCGGAATTGCCCGGGTATTGGGCTGTGGAGGATGGAAACGAGTGCTTCCAGAGCCTCATGATGTGGTGACCCTGTTTGTACAACCTGTTCTTTTTGTGAAGAGACAGGAGGAGTTTCAGGTATAGGTTGAGATATTTCTACCAACTGCTGTGAGGAAGTAGCAGCAGTGGTTTGTTGTGATTTTTGTGCAATCACAGGCAGTTGCTCTGGTATCTCATCCTCCAGAGTTGCCTTTTTGATGGGTTTGGGGGGTTTTTGAGTTTTCTTTTTCTGTGGTTTTTTGGTGATTTTAGGTGTGGGTTTCAAGACGGTTGTTTGGCTGCCTTGATCACCTTGAGCAGTGGGCTCAGCAGCAGATACCTGAGGAGCAGTGTTTGCTGCTAAAGTCTGCTCAGGCACCTCTGCTTGTGTTTTACAAGGTGCTAACATTCTTGAAAATGTTTCAGCAGTTAAGCTGTTTATTTGAAAAGATTCACCTTGGTTTATTACCGCAATATCATCCTTACTGAACTTTTTCTCAAAATAATAACTTAAAAATATTGGGAACAGTAAGAATGATTTTGTTTCAACATTTTTAACCAAATCATTGAAAATTGCCTTGGAGTAGTTAAGATTTTCTCCTTGTAAAATAGCATACCCCAAGTTTTGAATTTTCTTTGGTATTTCATTAAAGGAAGTGGTTTTGTTTGAAACACACATGAGAAGGGTATGAAATAAAAATCTGGTTGCAGAAGGGAAGAAACCTTTTTGTAAGGTGTCCCTCTTCATTGTGTCTGCATACCCTCTCTCAATGAAGTCAATTTTTAACTCGTTTTTAGGGAAAGAGTCTTTACCTTGCAGATCATCGAGTTGAAAGACTTCAGATATGGATTGCGTGTTATTCGGACTGCTTTCTTCTGTAGAGTAGAGTTAATGGCTATGACATCTTTTCCTTGTTTTTCAAGGATGCAATTTTTCCAAAACTCTCTCTGAGTTTGCAGGTAAATCGGTGCATCAGCGGTTAACAAAGTTTTGTACTTTGAAGCGTTGAGCAGATCGAGGATGGAATCAAATGTGTCGATGGTGCCGGGTTTTGTGAGAAGACCCAGTAGATTATGAGATGGTTTGTGTGGGATTTCGGTGGAGGTAGCCTTTTGAGAGGCCCCTTTAGAAGCTTTTGCGGATGATTTCGATTTTGTCATTTTGAAGATGAGAATCGAAGATGAAATTGTGAAGGAGTTTGACGAAATGTGATGGAAACTGCTTTGAGAAGTGAATTTTTGAGAATTCAACTCGACAGTGAAACTTTGTGTGGGTGTTGAAAAGGGGGTTTTATAGAAGAAGAGTGAATGCTGACGTGGCAGCAGTTACAAAAGGTCTGACCCCTAAGTACTGCCTGCATGCCATCCCCTGGTGAAGTGAAGGACAGTACTTTTGAAACAGTACAGGTTGTGAAAACAACTGGTGAAGACAGTAGTTGTAGTGATAATAGATGACAGTGGATGCTTTTTACCATCAGTAGATAGCCTAGCAGTGGATGCACCACTGATTTTGACCATCAGTGGTTAACCAAAGAAAATGAGAACAGGGGATGACTTTCAGCAGTGGACAGACTTTTGTAGCAGCACAGACTTTTGAACCCATCAGTGGTTATGGCAGACTTTTAGGATTTTAATGAAAAATTCATTTTTAGCTATTTTTAAGGATGAATTTTTTGATTTTCTGAAAACATTTTAATGCTTTTATTCATAGAAAAACAGGATTTTGCCTGTTATTCCATGTTGAGCATACCAATCCTAGTGATCAAGCTTTCAAAGGTAGATGTGTCTAATGCTTTGGTTAGCACATCTGCCAGCTGATCCTTAGTTGGAACATGATGCAGAGAAATCAAACCTTTTTCATAGCTATCCCTCACAAAGTGATGTCTGATGTCGATATGTTTGGTGGTTGAATGGGAAACTGGATTTTTGATGATATTTTCTGCTGCCTGACTGTCCAACATGAGTGGTGTCTTCAAGGCAGTGATACTAAAATCCAGTAACTGATTTTGAAGCCAGAGCAGTTGTGTGACAACTCGTACTTTACCGTCTCGTACATTACGTGTAACCATTGAACTAATGTGAATTATGTGATTAAGTTGTGTGATCGAATGTTATGTGCTATATAATTTCATAAGAATGTGTACATTACTACTTGAACCGAATGCTCAACCGAACACAAACCCACTCGGTCCATGTAATGGACCCGAGATCATAAACCAGCCCATGTGGGGTTTTCGGCCCACATCCCCTCTACGTATTTATACTCACACACACCTTAGGGTTCTAGTTTTTACAAGATTGCAACCAAGAAACACACACAAACTCTCTCTCTCTCTCGTTGCTTGGAAACCGAAGGCACAAGAACATCCGATCATTCTCTTGTTCGGATCACCCTTCTTTACTCGTAATCGGTTAGTGTTTTGTTTATGTTTTTATGATAAGTGATGTTATGATTTCATGTTTAGATGAAACCGATTTGAATCCGCATGATTGTGAACTAGGGCCGGTTAGATTAGGTTGTGTATTATTGGTCTTCGGATTGATTTCGTGATGATAGATATAATCAGGTTCGGTATGAATGTTAATCGGATAGGTTGCATGCTAGTTCGATGATATGTTTATGACCCGGTTTAGATTGTGTGATAATCCGATTTTGATTTGATGCTGTTATGATCATGCTAAATGGTGATGATTTGAAAATATTATGAATATGATTGAATGTTGAATAATCATTGTTTGATCTGATTTCCGAAACTGCCTAAGTTGTTTGCTAGAATCACGGATAAGTCAATGCAGGAATTATGGAAACCAGTTATACACACGGTTGCGACTCGGAACCACTCGTTGCGAGTCGGAACCCCACTCGAGACCACAAACAGCACAAGCCGAGACAACGGTTGCGAGTCCCGTTGCGACTCGTAACCAGACCATGATGAGCCGAAATCACCAGTTGCGACTCGCAACCTCCTGTTGCGACTCGTAATCTCCGGCTGTGACTCGTAACCACTGGTTGCGACTCGAGATCGCTGGTTGCGACTCGAGATCGCTGGTTGCGACTCGAGACCTCCTTTGCACGCACACTGTTTTGGGCCTACGCTGTCACGGGCCCAACCTTATGACTGTTATGTTATTGGACTTGTTTACGTAGTTGCTAATTGGACTGCCTATGTTAATTGGGCCGACTACTTGGACTCGTTACTTGATATGAACTGCTGATACGTTTATGTGAATTGCCATGATCATACTTGATACCATACGTGATACAAATGTGCTACATACGAACCTAACTTGCATAGTAACCATGATAGGACGTGGTTGATTCCTTACTTGTATACTTGAGCATTATACTGTCTGCCGAGCAAACCCAGGTGAGTTCACACTCCTACTAAGGTATGGGATTCCCGGGTCGTGGGAATGGGATAAAGGTTACAATTGACTAAGAACGTACATATGCTTTTCCTAGACTATCACCTACCATGATCCTCGGATGTCAGGACGGTTCCGTAGGTTAGGATAACACCTACGTGGTCATATGCCAATTACTGCCTCGGATGTCAGGCACGCACGTAAAACCTACGTGTACGCATTACTTACTTCTATCCTCGGTACAAAGGATACGTACGTGAAACCCACGTACACCCCCGCGTCTCCTATCCTCGGTTGTGAAGGATACGTACGTAAAACCTACGTACACCCCATACGCGCTACTGTTCTCGGATGAAGAACAGGGATGATACGAATAGTTGATATGAATAGTCTAGTGGTCACATAACACGGGAAGCCCCCACCTATATAACTTACTATCGGCCAAGTAGAGCCACCCTTTACTTACTGTTACGCACTTACTTACTGTGAACTCGCTCAACTAGTTTGTTGATCATTCTGTTACATGCCTTGCAGATCGTTAGGTACTTGGAGCTTGCACAAAGAGGAGCCGGTCGTTGTGGACAAGGATCGTAATACCTTATTGAACACTTATGACATTTCAGTATATTTAATTTGGGTTTATAACAATGCTTCCGCTACTCAAAACGATGCTTGGTTTTAAAACATCGATCATGTCATGATAACCTATTCTAATGACTTTTATTATTATTTAATGCTATGTTTGATATGATTGATGGCTTGATCCTGGTCACGTCACGCTCCCAAGCGGTGGTACTCCGCGGGTGGATTTTGGGGGTGTGAGAGATTGGTATCAGAGCCATTGGTTATAGAGAACTTGGTTTTAATATGGGAAAACGTTTTTATTAAAACCGGACTATAACCAGTACAGTGCTCTCAACGATCCACAACGACGCTTCGCTCCACGTGCAAGACTCGACATCCTAGGTAATAAGGTTTATGTTTATTGCCTACTTGCTAGAATTACTTAGAACTTTGCTCGTGGTATGCTTGGACTACAATGCTCACTATTTGCTATTGCTTAAGAACCCTTACGTGCTTACGCTTTTCTGTCATCGCACTATTCGCGAACTTTTCTCACCTATTTCGCCTTTGACATGAAGATCAATGGCTGGAAGAATTAACATGACACAAGCCCAGTTAGAGGCTCTTGTTCAAGCCCAAGTTGCTGCGGCAGTTGCAGCAGCTCAAGCAGGTAGTATATCCTGCAGTATAGGCACACACTAGGATCCCTAGATCCTACATTCACTCTTGTATTTAACTCCGTCCTATTCGTACACAATAGGTCAACAAGCGCAGCAGCCTGTCTGCACTTTCAAGAACTTCATGGACTGTCGTCCAAACTCTTTCAGCGGCACAGAAGGAGCGGTTGGACTCATCCACTGGTTCGAGAAGCTAGAATCAGTATTCGAAATGTGCGAGTGCCCTGAGGCTCGCAAGGTCAAGTTTGCTACTGGCACCTTGGAAGGAATCACGCTAACCTGGTGGAACGCGCAGGTGCAGATTCTTGGGTTGGCAGCTGCTAACGCCACCCCATGGAACGATTTTAAGGAACTCATCAAGCGTGAGTACTGCACGCGTGAAGATATTCACAAGCTAGAAGACGAGCTGTACAATCTGAAAATGGTTGGGTCAGAGATCGAAGCATATACCAAACGGTCGAACGAGCTGGCCGTTCTGTGTCCTACTATGGTGGACCCTCCATACAAGCGCATTGAGTTGTATCTCAAGGGATTGGCGCCAGAAATTCAGAGCCACGTTACGTCGGCTAACCTCGAAAACATCCAGGAAATCCAACGCCTCGCTCATCGCATCACCGATCAGGCAGTGGAACAGAATAAACTGCCTAAGCGTGTCAACGCTACTACTACAGTCACTCCTTCAGCTACTCCCGTTACCCTCAGTGACAACAAGAGGAAATGGGAGGGGGATTCAAGCAAAGCATCAGTTTCGGTTCAGTCCCAGAATCAGCAGCGAAAGACTGACAACTATCAAAGCCTCAACCAGCAGTCGTCAGGTAGCCACAGGCAGGGTGGATATCGCGGAAATCTTCCAAAGTGCAACAACTGCAACAAACACCACAACGGTCAGTGTAACAAGGGTCGTTGTCAAAGATGCCTCAAGATGGGTCACGAGGCCAAAGACTGTAGAAGCCTTCGTCCTGCGAACCAAAATCAGCAGCAGCCTCACGCTCAGCCTAACCAACAACAGGGCAACAAGGGATGCTACAATTGTGGTGCGGAAGGCCACATCAAGAGACACTGCCCGCAGCTCAACAGGAACCAGAACAACAACAACAACAATCAGGGCAATGGCAACAACAACAATGGGGGAAACAACAACGGCAACGAGGCAAGGGGCCGTGCATTCGTACTAGGTCGTGGCGACGCAGTGAACGATCCCAACGTTGTAATGGGTAAGTTTCTCCTCGACAATATTTACGTTACTGTCTTATTTGATTCGGGTGCGGATACAAGCTATATGTCTGTGAAAATGTGTCAACTGCTAAAACGTGCACCAACACTTTTACCCACCAAACATGTAGTAGAGTTAGCTAACGGTAAAAGTTTAGAAGCCACGCACGTAGTTCAGGGTTGTAACCTTATTCTAGCTGGTCAAGCCTTTTCTATTGATCTCATTCCCATAGTTTTGGGAAGTTTCGACGTCGTGATTGGGATGGATTGGTTATCCCAACACCAGGCAGAAATCCTATGCAGCGAGAAGATTATTCGCATTCCTCGATCTGGACAGGAACCTCTTGAAGTTCAAGGCGACAAGAGTGGTGCAGTGGTTGGCATCATCTCATTCTTGAAGGCTCAGAAGTGCTTACGTAAAGGTCACACAGCCATTTTGGCTCTTGTTTCAGACGCATCAGTAAAGGAAAAGAAATTGGAGGATATTCCAATTGTGCGCGATTACCCTCAGGTGTTTCCTGAAGATTTACCTGGCTTACCGCCTCATCGTCAGGTCGAATTTCAGATCGAGCTCGCTCCAGGAGCGGCACCCATAGCTCGCGCACCATATCGTCTAGCTCCATCAGAATTGGAAGAACTGTCAAAGCAGCTGCAAGAACTCTTGGAAAAAGGTTTCATTCGTCCAAGCTCTTCGCCTTGGGGAGCTCCAGTACTTTTCGTGAAAAAGAAAGACGGTACGTTCAGGATGTGCATCGACTACCGTGAACTCAACAAGGTGACGGTGAAGAACCGTTATCCTCTTCCACGCATAGACGACTTATTCGACCAGTTGCAAGGGTCGTGTTACTATTCCAAGATCGACCTACGGTCAGGTTATCATCAACTGAGAGTCCGCGAGGAGGACGTCTCTAAGACAGCATTCAGAACTCGCTATGGTCACTACGAGTTCTTGGTTATGCCGTTCGGGCTTACGAACGCGCCTGCGGTATTCATCCCCTCTACGTATTTATACTCACACACACCTTAGGGTTCTAGTTTTTACAAGATTGCAACCAAGAAACACACACAAACTCTCTCTCTCTCTCGTTGCTTGGAAACCGAAGGCACAAGAACATCCGATCATTCTCTTGTTCGGATCACCCTTCTTTACTCGTAATCGGTTAGTGTTTTGTTTATGTTTTTATGATAAGTGATGTTATGATTTCATGTTTAGATGAAACCGATTTGAATCCGCATGATTGTGAACTAGGGCCGGTTAGATTAGGTTGTGTATTATTGGTCTTCGGATTGATTTCGTGATGATAGATATAATCAGGTTCGGTATGAATGTTAATCGGATAGGTTGCATGCTAGTTCGATGATATGTTTATGACCCGGTTTAGATTGTGTGATAATCCGATTTTGATTTGATGCTGTTATGATCATGCTAAATGGTGATGATTTGAAAATATTATGAATATGATTGAATGTTGAATAATCATTGTTTGATCTGATTTCCGAAACTGCCTAAGTTGTTTGCTAGAATCACGGATAAGTCAATGCAGGAATTATGGAAACCAGTTATACACACGGTTGCGACTCGGAACCACTCGTTGCGAGTCGGAACCCCACTCGAGACCACAAACAGCACAAGCCGAGACAACGGTTGCGAGTCCCGTTGCGACTCGTAACCAGACCATGATGAGCCGAAATCACCAGTTGCGACTCGCAACCTCCTGTTGCGACTCGTAATCTCCGGCTGTGACTCGTAACCACTGGTTGCGACTCGAGATCGCTGGTTGCGACTCGAGATCGCTGGTTGCGACTCGAGACCTCCTTTGCACGCACACTGTTTTGGGCCTACGCTGTCACGGGCCCAACCTTATGACTATTATGTTATTGGACTTGTTTACGTAGTTGCTAATTGGACTGCCTATGTTAATTGGGCCGACTACTTGGACTCGTTACTTGATATGAACTGCTGATACGTTTATGTGAATTGCCATGATCATACTTGATACCATACGTGATACAAATGTGCTACATACGAACCTAAGTTGCATAGTAACCATGATAGGACGTGGTTGATTCCTTACTTGTATACTTGAGCATTATACTGTCTGCCGAGCAAACCCAGGTGAGTTCACACTCCTACTAAGGTATGGGATTCCCGGGTCGTGGGAATGGGATAAAGGTTACAATTGACTAAGAACGTACATATGCTTTTCCTAGACTATCACCTACCATGATCCTCGGATGTCAGGACGGTTCCGTAGGTTAGGATAACACCTACGTGGTCATATGCCAATTACTGCCTCGGATGTCAGGCACGCACGTAAAACCTACGTGTACGCATTACTTACTTCTATCCTCGGTACAAAGGATACGTACGTGAAACCCACGTACACCCCCGCGTCTCCTATCCTCGGTTGTGAAGGATACGTACGTAAAACCTACGTACACCCCATACGCGCTACTGTTCTCGGATGAAGAACAGGGATGATACGAATAGTTGATATGAATAGTCTAGTGGTCACATAACACGGGAAGCCCCCACCTATATAACTTACTATCGGCCAAGTAGAGCCACCCTTTACTTACTGTTACACACTTACTTACTGTGAACTCGCTCAACTAGTTTGTTGATCATTCTGTTACATGCCTTGCAGATCGTTAGGTACTTGGAGCTTGCACAAAGAGGAGCCGGTCGTTGTGGACAAGGATCGTAATACCTTATTGAACACTTATGACATTTCAGTATATTTAATTTGGGTTTATAACAATGCTTCCGCTACTCAAAACGATGCTTGGTTTTAAAACATCGATCATGTGATGATAACCTATTCTAATGACTTTTATTATTATTTAATGCTATGTTTGATATGATTGATGGCTTGATCCTGGTCACGTCACGCTCCCAAGCGGTGGTACTCCGCGGGTGGATTTTGGGGGTGTGAGAAGTTGGGCTGTACAGCTTGCAGCAGCTATGTGTTCTGCCTCAGTAGTGGATGTGGAAACAGCTGCTTGCTTTTTGCTTTGCCAAGACACTAAGCAATTGCCTAGGAATTGGCACCCTCCTGAAGTGGACTTCCTTGTTTTATCACATCCAGCAAAGTCACTATCTGAGAAACCTGAAAGCTCAATTTTACCATCAGCTGGATACCAGATACCTAGTGTGGGAGCACCTTTGAGGTATCTGAATATCCTTTTTACAGCAATAAGGTTTGACTTTCTAGGGGATGATTGGGATCTTGCACAGACACATGTTGCAAACATGATATCTGGTCTAGATGCAGTTAGGTACAATAAAGACCCAATCATGCTTCTATATAAGGTCTGATCAACCAAATCATCCTTTTCTTCAGACATGACCAATTTGTTGGTTGCAATGGGTGTACTACATGGCTTACAATCATCCATATCAAATTTCTTTAAAAGTTCTTTTGCATATTTGCCTTGATGGATGAAAGTGCCATTTTGCAGCTGCTTTAGTTGGAGACCAAGAAAGCACTGGAGTTCACCCATTGCACTCATTTCAAACTCAGCTGTCATGAGTTGTCTGAACTCTTCACACATTTTATTACATGTGCTTCCAAAAATGATGTCATCCACATAAATCTGGACAATCGTCAAATCCTTTCCTCTCCATTTTAAAAACAATGTTTTATCAATCCTGCCTCCGGTGAAACCAATGGAAAGTAAAAAGGTGGAAAGAGTTTCATACCAGGCTCTGGGTGCTTGTTTTAAGCCATACAAAGCTTTGTTTAGCTTGTAGACATGATCTGGATAAAATGGATCCTCAAAACCTGGAGGTTGACAGACATATACCTCTTCTTGAATCTTACCATAGAGGAATGCACATTTTATATCAATTTGGTACACCTCGATATTGTGGTTGACAGCAAAGGCCAGAAAGAGTCTGACTGCTTCAAGTCTTGCAACAGGAGCAAATGTTTCATCATAATCAATTCCCTCTTCTTGTCTGTAGCCTTGAACCACAAGCCTGGCTTTATTCTTGACAACAATGCCCCTTTCATCAGTTTTGTTTTTGAAGACCCACTTTGTACCAATAGGACTTACATTCTCTGGCAGTGGTACAAGCTCCCATACTTGTTGTCTTCTGAATTGTTGGAGCTCTTCTTGCATGGCCTCTACCCAGCTGTTGTCTTTCAGTGCCTCTTGGTACTTGACTGGCTGATGGAGTGATAGAAAGCCAGCAAAAAGACAAATGTTTTGGGACTGCTTTCTTGTGAGCACCCCTTCATTGATGTTGCCAATGATTTGATCTGGTGGATGAGATTTCAAGAAGATGAGCTCTCCTTGGTAGGGAATGATGGCATTTTGTGGTGAAGGCTGCAGATGTGTATCATCTGAGCTAACCACTGCTGGTGACTTTGATGACCCAGCAGTGGCTTCAAAAGGTGGAGGCATTGGAGGTAAAGGTGTGAACACCTGCTGACTTTGATCCACTGTTTGAGGACTTTTGTCAGCAGTGTTTGATGAGGTGGAAGCAGTGGTTAAGGGGCTACTTTGGTCAACAAATGTTGAGGTAGCAGTGGTTGAGCTTTGACAACTGTTTTGAACAACTGATGCTCCCCCTTTTGAGGCAGACTTTTGAGGAATGATGATTTCATATCCATAGTCTGGTGATGAATCCTCTGATGGACCTGCAGTGTTAGTCTTGACAGCAGTATTTTCAAAAGTGAATTTTTCAAGATCGAACAATTCTGCAGGATTTGCAGGGATTTTCAGTGATGAAAGTTCATTGAACTTTACATTCAAGGTCTCTTCCACTGCTTTGGTCCGTGTATTAAACACTTTGTAGGCCTTAGCAGTGGATAAGTATCCCAGGTGATATCCCATATCGATTTTGGCGGCAAACTTTGAGATAGAATCTTTAAGTTCAAAATGAAGCATGGGCAACCAAAAACTTTGAAATATAAGATTAATGGCTTTATTTTATACAGAATTTCATAAGCAGTCTTTTTGTGTCTGGAGTTGATTAAAACTCTGTTTTGGACATAGCAAGCAGTGTTTACTGCCTCTGCCCTAAAATTTAATGGCAAACCTGAATCTGCAAGCATGGTTCTGGCAGCCTCAATCAGTGTTCTGTTCTTTCTTTCAACAACCCCATTTTGCTCTGGTGTTCTAGGAATGCTGTACTGCCTTACAATCCCTTTCTTCACACAGAAGGCATCCAACTCCTTATTTTTGAATTCTGTGCCATTGTCACTCCTGAAGACTTTTTCTAGAAGGTCAAATTGCTTTTCAACCTGTATCACAAAGTCTTGCAAAATACCTGCAGTCTCATCTTTGGAGTGTAAAAAGAAGGTCCATGTAAACCTAGAGGAGTCATCAACAATAACCAAACAGTATCTTTTCCTTTTGAGACTCATGACTTGCACTGGGCCAAACAAATCCATGTGCAGCATTTGCAAACACTGGGTTGTTTTGGACTCTTCAATGGACTTAAAAGAGCTCTTGTGTTGTTTTCCTTTTAAACAGGAAACACAGTGTTCAGGACATGAAAACATTTTTTGTGGTAAGCCTCTTACTAAGCCATTTTTTGAAATTTCATTTATTGTTTTGAGATTTGTGTGTCCCAGTCTTTTGTGCCATAACTCTGTCTCTTTGTTAGAGGCAGCTGAGAACAGACAGGTATCAGCTCTGGGACACTCTCTTGACATGTCAACAACATAAACATTGCCACTTCTTTGAGCAACAAGTTTTGTTGAGCCTTTCTTGATTATTGCTTCAATCTTACTAACCATTTCTGGTCCGACAATCCTACAACAATCCTTTGTGAAGAATGATCCAAACCCTTTATCACTCATTTGAGACACACTCAGGAGGTTGAATTTCAGATTATCAATAAGATTGACATTTTCAAATTTTACATTTCCAGACTTTACAGTACCAGACCCCAGAACTTTTCCCTTACTATTATTACCAAAGGATATATCACCCCCTCCATGAATTTTGAAATCTTGAAGAAGGGCTTTACATCCTGTCATGTGCCTGGAGCCTCCACTATCTACATACCAAAGACTATCTAAGCAAGCAGAAGCTCCCTGCACATGAAGTAAAGGATTACTTCAAAAAGGTTTCCAAAGCGAGCAGGGCTTTGGATGGGGTCTCAACAGTGTCTGGGATGGAGGCAGATGCATGGACAGTGGTTAGCTCAGGGGTTTGTACATTTTTGGGAATGTATTTCTCTAACCACTGTTGGGGGTCTTGACCTATCATCTGTTGATAACCAAAAGGATGCCTGTTCATTTTTGGTTTAGAGGGCTTTTTGTAAGTCTCATAAACGTGTGGAATCCTTTGGTATGATGCTTTTTCCTTGCCTTTTCTGAATTGATTGGCTGGAGGTGCATCTGTCACTTGTACATCCCTTTGAACAGATGTTTGGTTCAGCTGTTTTGTGACAGCAGTTTGGACAGGGATGAACAGTGGTTGTTTCTTGGTGAACTTAACAGATGATGCTGATGAACTTAAGGATGTTTTGCAGTGTACTCTTTCTTCTTTTCATCAAAGTTTTTGAGATACACACATTCCTTAGTTTTGTGGTTATTTTTACCACAGATGGTGCAGCTTGTAGCAGGTGAAATGTTGCTTGTTTTGTTTATATCATATGCTTTTAGATGAAAAGAATATTTTGTTAGATGATTCTTCTTTTCACAGAATTCACAAAACAAGTTTTTGATCTTTTCTCTTTTCTTTCTTTTCTCAGATTCCTTTGCAACAGAGTTTTGAACCTCTGTTGGGATATCTTTGATAGGAATGACTCTTGCTTTTGGAGCTTTTACACCATCAGTGGTTGTGAAATCCATTGGTTTGAAATTTTCAAGGATATCACGCTCATCAGACCATGTGGGTTTAAATTGGTATTTCTCAATTTCCTCAAAAGTTGAGGATCCCACAGATCTTTCCAAAGTAATTTTGTTACCAAGTTTGTCGGTTATTTTAACCTCTTGGCCATTTTTGTTTGTTGGTATGATTTCAGAAGAAACAGCTTGCATTGCAGCAGTGCTTGCAATGTCATCATATTTTCTATAACCTATACCAAACTTGACATTACTTTTAAGCTGTTTCTCAAGCATAACCTCATACCCTTTGCAAGACTCCACCCACCTTTCACAGGTGATCTGGGTAGACTCTAACTTCTTTTTGCAAACTTGCTATTTTTCTACCATAGTTTGGAGTTGAGTTTTGGTTATGCTTTGTTCTTCTTTCAAACTGCTGATCTCTTTATCTTTTCAGCCAATTTGTTTCTAAGTTCTTTCAATGACTTTTCAAATTTGACCTCATCAGACAAGATTTTATCTCTAAGGTTTTCATTCACCTCTTTAATGTTAGCAAATGCAATCATACAGTTGTCTGAACACAGTTTTTGAAGAACTTGAGGTGATACCTTAGCAGCAGCCATCATGGCATAATCACATTGATGATTATCTTCTTCATCAGCTCTCCCTTCTTCATCACCAGCTTTCTTTGGCTCTTCTTCCTCTTTGTCTTCTTTGGACCAAGGGTCGGTCAGTGGTTCAATCAGGGTTTCTGATTTTTCTTCCAGCAGTAGTTCACCAGCAACTGCAGTAACCACTGCTTCAGCAACTTCATCCACTGTTTCAGCACTTAGCTGTTCACCTTCAGCTTCATCCCCTTCTGGTATTGACTCTAATGCCATCAAACAGAATTCATCATTAAAAGCATCATTAGAAGCATATAGAGCAAAATTTTCATCTCCAAGCTCTTCAGGCATGCTGCTCCAATCAACAAAGCCTTGTGTGAAAAAGCTTTGCTGATCTGGTTGTGTCACAGTTGGAGCAGCTGTTTGAGGTGCAGCAGGTTGCACTTGTGCCTGAGGGACAGGGGCTTGAACATACTGAATTTGTGGAACAGTGGTTTGAACATAATGCACCGGCACAGGGGTTGCAGCATAATGAGCAGTGTTAACATGTGCTGCAGGGGCATATTGGGTATAGTGCACAGTGTTTTGTTGTTGTGGTCTAGGATTTGTGCTAGGGTGAGTTATTATGGGACCAGTAGTTTGACTCCTACATTCTCTAGCAAAGTGACCTAGCCTACTACACTTGTAACACTTGATTTTCGATTTATCCAACCCCACCCTTAAATTTCCATGAAGCCCTGGAAATTTTCTCCCTGTTCTTTTGTAGAACTTGCTTGTTCTTACACTAAGCAAGGCCAACTGATGCAAGATGTCCATATCCTCTAAGTCAGTGGGATCAAAATGTTGCAAATCATTCAGCTCAAAACACAAATTATCTGACATCTGGTTTTCAGTATTTGCTGTGAAAGCATAATTTGTAGAGTGAGAATCAGAGTTGACGAAGTTACCCCCAGATGTTATGACAATAAAATGATCATAACTCTGATCCTTACTACTACTGCCAGATTCTTCCTTACCAAGCAGAGCTGTACTGCCGAATGAATAGTCATCAGCAACTTTACCAGACTCTTGCAACCTCCTTTTTTGGTTCAACTCCCTTTCATAGGTCAGGAGTCTACCATGGAGTTGGGTCAAGGTCAGATCTTTGAATTCAGCTGAATTCCTGGTGACAAAAGCAATTGTGTCCCATTTTTCTGGCAATGATCTAAGGAACCTGCTATTTTGGGTTGCATTTGGAAATGTAACCTTAACAAGCCTTAGCTCACTGATGAGACAACTGAAACGTTCAAATTGTTGGGTTAGTGATTCCCCTTTGATGTGACAAAACGTTTCATACTGCTGATTCAGAATTTCCCTATTGTTTTCAATAACCTCCTCTGTTCCTCCGAACTGTTCCTTCAATGCATCCCATAATTCTTTTGCACTGTCACAATGTAACAGTCCAGCATAGATTTCGTTGGGGAGTGCAGAGGCTATGATGCTAAACGCTTTGGCATCCAGTTCAAACTTCTGAAAATCCAATTCAGTGTAATTTTCAGTTGGTTTAGGAACGGATTTTTTGGCGTCCTCTGCGCTTGGCACCATAGGAACATGAGGACCGAAAACGATAGACCTCCAACATCAAGTGTTTTGTTGAGCGAGGATGTGACGCATCCTTCGCTCCCAGATGTTGTACTCATTTCTTTTCAGCATAGGTGGTTTAAACAAAGAGCCAATGTTATTTTTATCATCTTGTGATTGGGACATCTTTCCGGTTGTTTTACAGGCACTGATTAATCAACTTTATCGGTGAGTAACCTTACTCTGTTTTTCAACACAACGAACAAACGATCAGTATCAACAATTTCGAGCTGAACTATTTACGTCAAAATGATTGTTAGATCAGGTTTGACTGTCCTAGCTCTGATACCAATTGTTAGGATCTGAGTTTGGATTGATTGTGATTTGTGTTTGAATTTAGATGAACAAATGAAAGAGTAGTGCAGCGGAATTTAATGGAACCAAACTTTTCACAATCAAACAGAAGAAATGCTATCAATCATACATTTTCTAACACTGAATCAAATGATTAAATTTATTTTTAAACTCTGATTACAATGTGTGTATGATATGCAAACTCCCCCTCAGCCTGAGCTCAGTTTTTGTTCGTGCAGCAAGAAGATGGTGAATGAGCTAAACAGTTAAGTACAGAGTACTGTTCTATTTATAGGCACTTGCGAACCACTGAGCATCAAAGCTGACGTCACCATGAAAGTGACATCTAACCTCCTAACAAACTCTAACCTCTGATCTATACAAACACTGCTATGCTAACTACTGATATTACATTTCAATGCATAAACTAAACACAAACTACTGCTGCATCCTTCCACTGTTGTGAACCCAGCAGTACTTGTCATGATCAGCAAAGCTTGAACCAAGGCAGTAGATTGAGCAGCAGAGCTTTAGTTCTTCTATCAGACTTTGTCTTGGTCAGTAGTTGTAGGTCAGTAGATTGCATGATCAGCAGATAGGAGGTCAGCAGATGTTGAAACCACTTTCAAGGGGAGAGACTTGCAACCAGACATCTGCTTATTTTGAATCTACTACTGTGATCCAGTTTTGGCTTTTATTATATGTTCCTTTGGTAGGGTTCAATCCCAACAATTACTCATACCCAATTACAACTCGGCACCTCAACACCAAAGTCAAAACCGCACACACATTTTCCTATCACGCTCGCTATACACTTTACATCTTCAAGCTCCATCACGCGTGATAAAGGGCTTACAATTCTGTTCCATCACTCAGCAGTTGCAATCATCCAGTGTCTACCCCGACCACCCCTTATCATATAGTGTGTATATAGGTATAGAGAGAGAAGTGTTTACAAATCTTAAGACTAGAGGCTGTGGTGAGGTCCATCCCCATGAGGATGGGCCGCCACGTAGGCGCCACATCACCGGCTCATGGAGGAGGAGCCTCCTTTACTTTTGAGGGGGGTGGAAGATGGGGCTACCCCACATATTTTTTTATTATTTAATTTATTTACTTGTTTAACTTTTATTGTTTAATGTTTAATTTTTATTGTTTAAGTTTATAAAAACAATTCAAAATTTAAATATAAATAACACATAAAAGAAGACAATAAAATCTATTACATAACATAAATAAAAACTACATAACCTAAAAAAATATATTACCTAAAATTTATAAAAAAAGAAAACATTTAAAAAAATTAAACTACTCGTCTTCGTCTCTGTCACCGTCCCCGACGTTTACGTTGTTCCATATATGTTCTACCAAATCGTGTTGAAAGTTTGCATGCGTATAGTCGTTGGTTAGCGCGAACGAGTTTAAATCCTGTTGCGTCGCATCTACCGGGACAATATTCCCGTATGATGCATTCTCATCATACTCACAGATCGCCCGACCTTCGTCTTCAATAATCATGTTATGGAGCAAAAGGCAAGCGTACATACAAAGGCGCAACCTATTCTGTGTGAAAGCACGTGCCGGTTGTTGAAGGATGGCCCATTTTTTTGTAAAACACCAAAACAACGTTCGATGTCTTTTCTTACAGCTTCTTGACGTTTGGCGAATTTTTTCCTTTTTTCGTCCTCGGGATATGGAATTGTCTTGACAATTGTAGACCAAGACGGATATATTCCGTCAGCAAGATAATACCCGCGTCTATACTCAACCCCTGAAACTGTAAAACGGGTGTCCGGACCGGTTCCATTAACGACATCGCTAAAGATCGCCGATTGGTATAGCACATTGAGGTCGTTGAGTGAACCAGGGAGCCCAAAGAAAGAATGCCAGATCCACAAATCTTGTGACGCCACGACCTCAAGTATTAAGGTTGGATGGCCGTGATCACCTCGCGTGTATTGGCCTCGCCACGCAGTCGGGCAGTTATGCCACTCCCAATGCATACAATCAATGCTACCAAGTATTCCCGGAAACCCGTGCCTTGCTTCATGAGCTTGGTACAACTGTTGAACATCATACGCGTTTGGTTTCTGCAAATATTGTTTGCTATACAGTTTCACCACATTATGGCAAAACCGATACAAACATTCCCACACAGTTCTTGCCGACATCTGTAAGTACTCGTCCAAAGCGTCGGCCATTGTCCCGTACGCAAGTTGGCGAATGGCCGCAGTGCACTTTTGTAAGGTGGTGAACCCTTCATAATTCCGAGCATCGGGTCGTTGCGTGAAAAACGGGTCTAGCCCCGCCAAATCATCAGCAATCCGTGTGAATAACTGGCGACTCATTCGGAACCTTCGTTGGAAAATGTCGGCGTTGTAAATGGGTGCATTCGAAAAATAATCGTTCACCAATTTCTCGTGCGCTCCTGTCGTAAAAAATATATAAATATGAGGAAATATATAAATATATAAAATTTATTAATGACAAACCTTGGCGGTCTCTGTTAATCCGTATTCGTCTGGTAATAACGTTTTCAGACGAGCCATCTTCCTCTTCCTCTTTCTCCTCCAAAAGAATCTGCGTCGCCTTTACCACAACGTTTGCGAAAAAACATCTCCTCTTCGTCCGAAGAAGACGAGGACCACCAAGGATTAGATGCCATTGTGGATGAAAAGATATTTTTTTATAAAAGATTGGTATAAAAATGGGAGTGTTTTTTATAAAAATGGATGAGAATGGGAGAAGAATGGAGAGAAATGGATGAGAATGGTATAAAAAATGGATGGAGTTGATATATATTTAAAGTGGAAAAGGTAATTTTTTTATTAAAACTATCCGTTAATCAACGGATATATTTTTGAAATGGGGCACGTCGATTTCGGCTGTGAGCTGCTGGTGAAGCCGGGACGGGAACAGGGGGCGGTGAGGGGGACCGACGCCGGGCCTAAGCCGGCCCCCATACCGTCTAGTCTACGTAAACTGTATATCCATACAAAGATTTGATGAGACTTATGATGCACACAGCTAGGCCATAGCCCATAGGCCACTCCACTACCTATTGCCTATATATCTTCCATCCGTACGTGATACCCCCGGCCATTTATAATTAACATGATTAGTTATTGTATATTGCTATTTGTATTACGGTTATAGATGAACAAATGTTTAATAAACACTTTGTAAAATGTTCGGTGAAAATTTTATTTATGTTTGTTTATTAATTTAATAAATAAATGAAGATGAATAACACATTCTCTTTGATTAGTTAAATGAACGAGAACGAACATAAAGATCTCGTTCGTTTACTTATATTTGTGAACATTTATTCATCTGCGTTTGCTTATGTTTAGCTCTTTATGTTGTTTAAAAAATTTTGTACATTTGTTTATTGTATCTAAACCTTTGACATTCTTTAATTCTAGAATTATCCTAACAAAAATAAAATAGAAAATCATATTCTCACCTTGTTTATGCATCGTTTCTCTTTCATTCTCATTATTCACATCGAAGAATATGATCAACCTTTCAACGATTTGGCTACAAGTTCCAGCGTGGCTCCTTCCGCCATTCACCTCTAGCCTCCGTCGTCTTCATCGATTTTACTTGTGTTCATTTTTGTTTGTGAACACGTTAATTTCCTTAATGAACGAACATAAACAGAAAATTTCGCTTGGTAAGTATTTTTATAAACTGTGTGAAAACATTATTTTCTTAATGAACAAACACGAAAAAGACTTTGTTCTTGTTCGTTCGATTTGTTTGCAGCCCTAATTTATATTTATATTTTTTAGGGTTAATGTATAATAAAAATCAATATATTTTAGGTGTTTGCAAATTGTATGTGATTAATGGGACTCAGTGAGAGAAATTTGGTATGTAATTTAAAGACTACCCGTGTTTTTACACAGGTTTTACATTTAGCTTGTATCATAGCTAAAATTTGTATTAAAACATAAAATTTTTAAGGATTAGTGTATAATAAAAATCAATATAGTTCTTATTTCGTGCGAAAGAAATTATCCATTCTTATATATTGATATATTAGTTTTTGAACACTTTTAAAATACACGTTTTAGAAAATTCAATGATAATCGCGTTACTAGCACACTCGATAGATACGTAAAAGTTAGAGTGAATTGCAAGTTTTGTCCTTTATCTTTAGGCCATTTTGCAAGTTTTGTCCTTTATGTTTAAATTTGACGAGTTTTGTCCTTTATGTTTGAAAATCAAGCACGTTTTACCCTTTGGGGCAAAACGTGCTTGATTTTTAAGGACAAAACGTGCTTGATTTTTTAAACATAAAGGACAAAACGTGCTTGATTTTTAAACATAAAGGACAAAATGTGCTTGATTTTTAAGGCCCAAAGGGTAAAACGTGCTTGATTTTCAAACATAAAGGACAAAACTCGTCAAATTTAAACATAAAGGACAAAACTTGCAAAATGGCCTAAAGATAAAGGATAAAACTTGCAATTCACTCTAAAAGTTATGAAATTGTATTTCTTTTTTAATAACGAAACATTACCCCATTACTTTTTTATCACTTTGGATACAAACCTATACTAACATATTAAAAATTATCCATGTCAATGAATTTCAGTATTTTTACATGTTAAATGCCACTTTAATTAAATTAAACTAGGGTCGTATTTACTCACGCGTTGCGCAGAGACGCGACTGAAATTCAGAACGTATAGCATACCATGACAACCGATAAATAAATTTGTAAAATTAAATAAAATGATATCTAAATGGGTTATGCTATTTGTATCGTAACTCGGCTCTGAACATCAAATAATAAAAAAAAGGTAAAACAGTATAGTAAATAACAAAGGTAACGAAAAAGAAAACGATAGAAACTCGATCGGTTTTGATGCGCTCGTTATAGCAAAGAAAAAGAAAAGTTAAAAAATATGTTCAAAAAACTAAAATAAAAAAAGCATTCGCCACCCCAGTTAAAGCGAAGAAAAAAAAATTAAAAATATGTCTAAAACGGTATTAACATGTTCGTTAAAAAACTATTTAAGGGTAGTAATATGATTTGTTTAAAGTAAAATAAAAAAAAATACAATAGTTAAACTTTAACTAAATAAGTTGTAAATGAAAAAGTTTACACTAAATAACGAAATAGACTAAATGACAAAAAAACACTATTCATATTTTTATAATTTATACCGAGATAATATATTTCTTTTGAAATAATTGTAAAGGTATATTATAATGGCAATGGTTAACCCATAATTTATTTCTTAGATTATGGTGGTTTCATTAGTTAAAATCTTATTTATAATAAATTTTAGTAGGATGTAAATAATGATTTGTTCTTCTTGCATTAAACTGAAAAGCTTCATGTGAAAGCCTACTTTTGAATTGTAACTAAAAAAATTACGTTGTTAGAAGCCTAGTAAATAGATATTGCATTTACAAAAATTGGTTACATGTACCATGATGCTAGTATATACGTAGATTGTTTTTTTGTCATCTAGCATAAGCATTTGGATGCTAAAGGCTTCCTAATGTAGATAAAGAGTTGTGGTTTCAAAGAACCCAAAAATTACATGTTTATCATTTACATTCACAAAATGATAACATGCTGGTCTACAAGTTATAGCAACCCCAAAAGCTTTGATATGCAGACTGAGCCTTTAAGTTGATTTGCCTTTGAAGTGTTTTCCGCTTTCTTCAACTGTAGATATAAAGTTAAATGTTATAAATTTGGTTGTAAACAATTTGTAAACGTTGTTAATGGGTTGCATAAATGTGTTAAACGAGTCAAAACAGGTTAAAAGGTCAATCTATTTAGTTAAACATGTTGATGGGTTAAACCATTAAATTAAACAGGTCAACCCGAGCACAAACCAGTATCGTAAAATAGCAACCCCAAAAGCTTTGATATGCAGACTGAGCCTTTGGTTGTAACTTTGATAGTTGGTGGTAATTACAAAAATGCCACCTTGTCTTTTTGGGTTTTCCTTCAATTTGTATGTTTAGTATGTTAAGATTATTTGTATTTGATCTTTTGCCTAAAAGGTCAACCTATTTAATTAAACATGTTGATGGGTTAAACAATTAAATTAAACAGGTTAACCCGAGCACAACCCAGTGTCGTAAAATGGTAATTGCATGGATAGAAGAAGCAACCTTGGTGCACAATTGGCGTGACTCGGTAACCTGAACTCGCGCATGGGCTCGAGCCTGGACACGAGCCAAAGCCTGCAACCTTCTCAAATCATCAGCAGCTTGTTTCCTTATAATGTGACCCCTCACCATTGCCTGAAGCTTCACCAGTGACCTTATCACCCGTAATGCTTTCCTCGCCTATAAATTCAATTCATAAATAGTTTCGACATTTCACACTACTTAGGAAAAAAAAAAAAAAAAAAGGGATAATCATAACATCATTTGGGAACCAAATGGGTGACTTTCTTATTTTTACTCAAATGGGCGACTTTTATTCTGATATATATGTAAAAAAAACTGGGTGTAATAAATTTTTTTATAAGTAATATATATTAGCTACTTGGTGTTTGGACAGTAAACCTCAATTTTCGTACACGTGGCTTGCTGATTTTAACTAGAGGTGCAACTCGAGCTCAGCTCGAAAAAAAGCTCGAACGAGCCGAGCTTAAACGAACTCGAGTTCGAGCCTAAAAACAAGCTCATTTAGTAAACGAGCCCGAGCCTGAGCTTCGGTTATCGAGCTCGAGCCGGCTCGCAAGACTAAACGAGCTTTCTGTTTATATATTTTTTATTAATATATTAAACATATATTTATATAATAATAATAATTACCATTTATATAAATATAAAAAATAACTAAATTATATGTATAATAATAGTTATAATTAATATAAATTTATTAATAAATACTAAACGAGTCGAGCCCGAGCTTGAAAAATTACCTTCGAGCCGAGCTCGAGCTTCATATGTTAAAGGAGCTCGAGCTTGATCGAGCTTGGGGTCGGCTCGTCTCGTTTGCACCCTAATTTTAACATTCTAAGTCCAATAGTTTAAAAATTGCATTTATAGTTAGTTCACTAGTTTGCTGATTTTAACCGTTAGTCTATTAGTTTGCTGATTTTAATAGTTTCAGTCCACACCACTAATTGATGATAAATCAACAAACTAATGGATGATAAATGCAATTTTTTAACTATTGGACGTTGTTAAATCAGCAAACTATAAGTACGAAAATTGAGGTTTACTCTATTTTTATTTATATTTAAAAAAAAGTTTATTTTTGTCGTTGATGATTTTTTCATTATAAAAAAATTACATAAGAACAAGAATAGGTTGTAAACGGACAAAAAGTTTTGCCGTAGTAAAAAACAATGATAGAGACTAAAAAATTACCAGATAACCTCGGTAGAAAGATTGTATTTTAACCGCCGCCCGTTGGCCGGAAACATCGTAGTGAGCGACGGCGGTGGTGGAGGAACGAGGTGGCGTGTCAGGTGATCGATTGAGTAACGGGTGGGCGAGATGGTGGTGAGTTTGGGATTTGAAGAATGCTTTGAAGAATCTTTTAGTTTTGCCCATTTTGTTTGTGGTTTACACTTCCGGTGACGGCTTGATGATATATATGGTTGAATGAGAATGAGATGGCATAAAAGAGAGAGACGATGGTTAGTTGTGAACTAATATTTACTTTTTTTTTTTAAGTCATGTCCAGCTATAGATGATTAGATCAATGCAATAGAGAAAAATGCCCGGATAGTTTCGTTTTTTTTTACCTATAGTCTCTAACTTTCTAAAATTACCTGAATAGTCTCCAAGTTTTCATTTTTTGTTCCCGAATAGTCCCTGGGTCTAATTTCAGTTTGTTTTCTCTGTTAAGATAGTGTGAAATGACAAAAATACCCTTTTCTTAAAAGGCCAAACCACAGGGACTATCCGGGCATCTTCTTCATTTTTATTTATAAAACCCCACCACCACACTTCATCTTCAACCTCCACCCACCATCACCCTCTTCCACCCTCCACCATCACCACCACTGCAATCGCAGTTGTCGCCGGTGCCGGTAAAACAGCTAGCCACCGTCGGCCATCAAAGCACCACCGTCACCATCAACATCCTCAGTTATCATCATCAATAATCAGAGAAAAAAAATAATAAACTTAAGATGTGATCCGAAAGAAAAGAAATTAGAAAGAGAGGATGTTGTTGAAGATTTACCCGATCACTACTGCCGGAGCTACCGATTTCTGCCGCCACCACTTCCAGCGCCGCCGCCGCCGGGGGGGGGGGGGGGGTCGCCGGTGATCGGCCGGCTCCCTTCTTCTTCTTCGGTCGCTCTCCCTCCCTCCCTCCCTCTCTCTCTCTCTCTCTCTCTCTCTCTCTTTCTCGCCTGTTTCTGTCTTTCCACCGGTCGCTCTCTCTCCTCTCTGCCATCTCGGGTCCGATGTCAACCACCACAGCGCCACCGGCTGTGGTGGTTCTTGTGTTCGTTGTCGTCCGCCGCCACTCAGCAGATGGTGATTGGCGGTTTGTTTGAGAGGAGAGAGAGGAGTAGATGAGGGAGGAGATGAGTGTGGGTGTGAGGTTATCATCAAAGAAGGAGAGGGCACAGGGGTTTTGTCTGGTGTGCGGGTTATGATTCACAGGGTGGTGGGGGAGGGTGGAGGAGGGTGATGGTGGCGGTGATGGTGGATGGTGGAGGAGGGTGATGGTGGGTGGAGGTTGAAGATGAAGTGTGGTGGTGGGGTTTTATAAATAAAAATGAAGAAGATGCCCGGATAGTCCTTGTGGTTTGGCCTTTTAAGGAAAGGGTATTTTCCTCATTTCACACCCTCTTAACAGAGAAAACAAACTGAAGTTAGACCCAGTGACTATCCGGGAACAAAAAATGAAAACTTGGGGACTATTCAAGTAATTTTAGAAAGTTGGGGACTATAGGTGAAAAAAGGCGAAACCAAAGGGTCTATCCGGGCATTTTTCTCATACAATAAACTAGAAAAAAAAAGAACTAGTGATGATTTTTTGACGTCTATATTTTTAATTTGTAACTTAAGTTTAACTAAATTTAGGGTAAATTACATTTTTCGTCCTTTATGTTTATACCGGATTGCCTTTAACTTAAATAATTACAGTCACAATCCTTTATTTGCAAAACTTGTTACACTTTACGTCCTTTAGTATTAACCAGATTAAAATTTTCAGTTAAGTTTATTCAATTAAGGGTATTTTGGTCAATTCATATTTTTATTTAAAAAATTAATAAATAAAACCAAAACATTGCATATACACCTCATCTTCCCCAATTTCATAACCCTAAAACCTTAACCACCACATCTTACCACCACCACCACCACCACCTCATCCTCATTCATCATCTTCGGCTGTCAATCGCCATCTTTTTCAGTCACCATAGATTTTGATGAAGCAGAGTGAAATATAGTTGCAATATGGTTTTTAAATCTTTTAACGGTCATCGTTCTTTTGGTTAGCAATTAACCAAATTCTGAGATGTAGCAGAATGCAAAAAATTAACACTGTCGCTAATCGTCTCCTTCTCCGGTCACCGCTGCAACTCCAACTGACCTCCGTTTTCCTTTTCCGATTACAACTGCTACTACATTTAACCATCTCCTTTCCTTGAAACCCCAAATCACAAGTCACATATCCACATCGTTACTTCCAACCCTATAAGGTCTTCATCTCAAACACCACCAACTGATTAACTACCCGCTGTCAGTCATTCATCATCTCCCAGATTTAATACACATACACAAATTAATAAATGAATCAAACATACTCTGTAATAAAAATTAAATTAATTCCAATTTATATTAAGAAATTAGAAACATACAATGAAATATTGTTTTAGATCGCTTAAGAAGATGACCCTGTAAGAGGTTTCGACCCGACCTGGATGCTAATTGCCGTTTAATCTTATCCAAACTGGCCTCTGTAGCATTAGGCCCATCTTTATCTCTCTAATTAACCAAAATCACACCCACAAAATTCAATTCAAATCAAACAATATTAAATACAATCCTAAAACCAGTGTATGGAAAGAATCTGACCACAGATGAATTGGTAGCCATAGCAGAAGACTTGTTGAACAAAGTGACAGTTTGTGTTGTTGGAGATCAAGATGTGGTGGTTAGGGGTTTAGGGTTAAGAAATTGGGGAAGATGAGGAGGTGTATATGCAATGGTTTTGGTTTTATTTATTAAACAATTAAATAAAAATATGAATTGACCAAAATACCTTTAATTGCATAAACTTAACTGAAAATTTTAACCTGGTTAATACTAAAGGACGTAGAGTGTAACGGGGTTTGCAAATAAAGGATTACGACTGTAATTATTGAAGTTAAAGGCTATCCGTTGCAATCCGGTATAAACATAAAGGACGAAAAGTGTAATTTAAACGTAAACTTTTCGTAGGACATACGGACCGCTAATTGTTGTTACATGATTTTAGTTTATAGAGTACAAAGTACAACCAACAATATACATAATTGTTGTAAATTAACATTATATAAAGCAAATTGTTACAAATGACACTGTTACAAAAACAATAAGCTCAACCGAACTTTTACGTACTACAAAAGAATTAGCATAATCTTTTTGTGATAGTTTTTTCCCACCACCGGCTATGAGCAAAATGGCTTAATCAGCGGTTACGCCTGTCGGTTGATACAACAAAAAAACACCGACCATTTTGGAATTGCGTACGCCGGTTGATCTACAACAACAATAAGCAATTGTCTGTTAGCATAAGAAAAGACAATTAATAAAAAACGAAAAGTACTAAGCTTACCATTGTGATCAACTCTGGTACACAACATGAATCGGAAATACGTACCTAATTGGGCAGACGATGAGGAGATAGGAAATGACATAGCAAACAAAGTTTTGCATAAAGTCTAACAATCTATTGTACAAAACAACAAAAATACATAAATTCTTAATGCTAACAAATTTAAACAAAAACACATAAAAATATCGGTATTTAAGATATCATTCGTAGTAGGAATTTCCGAATGCTTCTTGGAATACTTCGGAATGAATGTATCCATGTTAGACTTGACATTCAACATTTCCTAAAAAAAGTTAACGATTAGTAATTTTTTTTAGAAATCGAATGGATTCAGTCTTATACATACACGAGGAAGGTAATCAAAAAAGAAAGAAGAGGCGTTCTTCTTTCTTTTATCACTTAGGAGCCGTGTGAGATGCAAGTCTCATGCACGGTTTTGAATGAGAGAAAGAAGTGACGAATCCTTTTTTCGACTCTAACTCTCCCACTCCAGTCTTCTATAAGAAAAACAATAATGAAACGTTATGCCAACAACGCGATAGTTATAAGCATTAAATTACTATAATGATCGACAAATGTAGATCGTAGAAACCCCGAAGCAAAATGAAAAAAACAGTCGACATGTTTTTCAGAATCCAAACAGCATACAAACTGCATATGATGAACCCAAAGAACAAATTTCTCTAACAAATAAAAAGCAAAATGAAAGCATGGAAAAAGTATGAACTTTGACAACTGGCAAATTTTCAGGTTAATTCGTACGACCTAATCACTGATTTTAAATTAATTACGTGCATTTATATTAAATTATATGTTAATTGAGTCCATAAATAGCCCAAATACTATACACAAAAACCTTATGGGTTGCTTCAACCTCTTCCCATTCCTAATCAAGTTTGGGAGGAAATATCCATGGATTTTATCACCAGCCTTCCTCTGTCGAACGGTAAAAACGCCATTTAGGTCATTGTTGATCGGCTAACCAAGTTCGCACACTTTATCCTGTTACAACCCAACTACACTGCCACTTCCCTTTCAACCATTTTCCTTGATCAAATCTACAAGTTACATGGTCTCCTAAACAACATACTTTCAGACCGTGACCTAATCTTTCTCAGCAAGTTTTGGAAAGAATTATTTCATTATGGGGGCGGTACTCCCTTGTAACGCCCTGCTTTTTCATACTTTCCATAATTTGGAAGCTCGCCTTGTAATGCTATTTTTGGAAATCTTGTATTCTTATAATCGTCTTTTCGTTGTAATCGTTGTAAAATCCGAGACTTGGATCATAAATAAAATTCGTATTTCTTTAAATTCACATTCTACATATTCATACATGCTCATACATTCAAATTCATTGTACATCGAATCCTTATTCGTAATTCATACGCATACGGTACTTATTTACGATACATGTCCATGCTTGTCCTTAAATTGTTGATACTTAAAAACCCCTAATAATATGCTTATTTACACAACGATTAATCATCTAATATGTGACATATACTTGTCACTTAGAAACATATTACATACTTGTACATCAAACTTTTTACCTAGTTAAATCATGTTTTATTCCATGTTATACCTTATTACGAGTTAAGGAAAACATTGTTACATATTGTTACATAACTTAAACAATAAAATGGCACATTATAATGTTTAAAAAATAAAAATAAAATATATGGCAGCCCCTATTAGCGCAAATCAGCCCTTATTGGGTTGGTTTTGTGGGCTTGTTTCAAGGTTTAACCCCTTCTAAACACTTCCAAAGCCCAACCCATTGAAACCCTAATCCCTTTCCTATATAATAAGCACTTCCCCACTCCTTATTCCACTTTTACAAGCCTCCAAACACTTCAAAAACCCTCCCAAACTCAGCTGAGTTTCAGCCATGTTTTTGAAAGTTCCAGCCATAAAAAATGAGTTTTAACTCACTTCCACTTCAATTTTCTTCTCGTTCTTCTTCTACAACACTTGGATAACCTCTAAGAAGGTTCTCACAAGTTTGCTTGGGCAAAATAAGGTGAAACCTCACCTTTTTTTAGGTCCAAAGTGCACCTAAATTCTGCTCATTTTTATCTTCATGTTTTGGAAGAAAACTCATGTTTTCTTCGTACATTCATATGTCCTTATGCCACTAATCAAGACTATGATTATATGTGCTTAAAAAAAACAAGGTTGTAACATGTAAATCCATAGGTTTAATGTAACACCCCAACCCGGAAGGGCTGACGTGTCACAATAACGATAACATAAACAAAAGTCATAATTCCATTTATTTATTTGATAGGATACAACCACACGACTATTAAAATTTAGATTAATATACAAGCGGAGACATTCATCTTAATTAACTAACATCTTCAGATTTATTCCTAGGCTTTATTCTTCTCTCTTTTCCCCTCCCAAAGTAACCTGTGGACCTGTATATACAAAAAGTTTACGGAATGAGCCGAATGCTCAGTACGGAATTTTAGGCTCAAATAACAAATAACGCTTTATATGAAATCTTATCCGGATGGAACTTTATGCGGAAATGATACGATGCAAGAACAAAATTTCATAATCATATCTTACGGATGTACCCATGAGCAAACTTAAAACGTGACAATACACAGGTAGCTACTCCTGCATAATTATCACATGAGATGGCGAATTGGCATACCCGTTATCCACCTCCTTATACTTATACTTAAATCCTAGGATCGATCCATACGCCTCCTAATAGCCTTATGTACCACACTTGTACTTAAGAGACGCCGTGAACTGATCTCTCCGTCACGGATGGAGCACATGATGTTGATGCCACAACAACATGCTCGTGGGACACTCCACGAGAAGCGATACTCAGGGTATCAGAGTACAAATGGTCTTATTCACATAACTTATAAAACTTATTTTCATAATAAAACGGAACATATATTGGAACATGCGATAATGAGTATAACAACATAATACTATCGCATGACATGAAAGTTAAATCAAATGATAGGAATCGAACGGACTGTCAAATGAATCGATAATCAAAGACGTGAGGAGTTTTTAACAGATATAGTAATTTAGTGGTTTTTATAACAATTTGAATATGAAGCAATAAAGAGTGGGGTAAGGATCCGTACCTTAATAATTCCAAAATGAATCTACCTTGTGCTAATGTTTTAGATTTATACGGGCAGAGTTTAGACTACTGATTAATCTTTTAACCTAATTTAAATAACATGCACACAAACTAGGTTAGTAACTTAATACAGCATTTACGTCAATTCACGAGATTAAACCTTCACAACTGTCACACCCCCAAAATCCACCCACGGAGTACTACCGCTTGGAGGCGTGACTGACCAGGATCCAGCCACCAATCATACTGAACAAGCATATAAACAGTTATAAAAGTTTAACCAATACGATTGGTGTTTCAAACAAACAAAGTTTAAGTTGCAAGCGGAAGCATAAATCTCAAAAGTAAAACATAAGTTCAAATGGTTTCAAGTTTAACATAGTACGCAGCAATCCGTGTCCCACAACGACTCTCCTCCATGCAAGCTCCAGCTGAGTACCTATGGTCCTGCAAAGCATGTAGTAACGAGTCAACAACTAGTTGAGTGAGTTCACAGTTGGGTGTTCGTTTTAGTTGTTTCGAAAACAGATTCTTTTAACTGGCATCCTGCCGTGGGGGTTACCCCATAGTTTAGAAACGTGACATGTTATTTCCCGGTTATACTGGCACTCCGGCCGTGGGGGCTACCCCATGTGAATCATCTGGCTCTCCAGCCGTGGGGGCTACCCCATGTGTATACTAGACTCGTTACCATATCGACTGCTGACTGTAGTCATGTTTATGTGCCCTGAAAACATCAATGTCTATCATCATTGACGTGCCCCAGATCCATTAGTTCACGCCCGTCCTCTGCGGCACGGTGTGAGGTTTGTCAGACCTAAATAGCGCTATCTAACTAATGACCCGCTCGCCATTGGCCCGGCGATTAAGTCGATACAAAAAGGAGGGACTTCGTGATAGAGTTTTAGTCTAGTACGAGTTATCCGTCCATCCGGACGAGGAATCACATTCCTGAACCATAGCCGTCCTACCCAAGGAGGACGAGGAATCCACGTTCCTTTACCCCGTTCCCAACCCAGGGAATCCCATGCTTTGTAGAGGGTGTGAACTCACCTTGGTTTGCTCGGCAGTAACACAGAAAAGTTAATCAAGTTGCAGGAAATCAATTAGGTCCTATCACAGATATTATTCGTATCAGATTCAAGCCAAGCAGTGCACGAATGTTCAACACGTATTGTACACAGGTATTGATCATGGCAAACACGTTTAACATTAACAGCTCACAGTTAACAGTCATATACAACCCAAAGTCTAAGTGTGAGGCCCTAATAGTTGGGCTCGTAATAACAGGCCCAAACAATACGTCAACAGTAACACAGAAGTCCATAAGGCCGGCCCATTAACTAAGGCCCGTAACTAAGCAAGTCCAATAAGCGTGGTCTCGAGTCGCAACCGGACTCGCAAGCGTGGTTTCGAGTCATGCTGTTTGTGTTGATCATAGGTGGTTGCGAGTCGCAACCTATGTCGCAACCGTGGTTTCGGCTGATCATGCTAAGGTCTCGAGTCGCAACGGGACTCGTAACCTGTGTCGCAACCTGTGGTCTCGGCTTGTCATGCTATGGTTGCGAGTCGTAACCAGGTGTTCTCGACTCGCAACTGGTGTCGCAACGTGGAGATTTCGAGTCGCAACCAGGGGTTCCGACTCCCCAGCAGCTGCTGATCCTTCGCAGATTGTACTATCCAATAGAATTCATGCAGAATTATGTACTATCCACTAAACATGTTTTGTTGTCTAATATTTACCCAAAATGGATCAAACAATGCAGGTTTCAAATATTCAAACCACATTCAAAGCATATTCAAGTAGTTCTTCATGTTCTTCAAACATTCAAAAACACATTCATCAAGTTCTTCACATATTCATAACATAAATAACCCTTATTCAAACAAGATTATGAACAACCATCATAACACTTAGCATAACACACAAACTCGGTTTTTATATAGATCCGATTACATGACAAGTGCAACCCGGTTTCATGTTCATTAACATAAGTGGTTTGAATCACATTTAGACACAAGATACTATAACCCATCATGCATTATATATCCGGAATCAAGACATATTAACCGATTATCAACATTGTACACATTAGAATCATCATGTACATCAAGAACATCATGTAAACACTAATATCCAAACACCATAAACATCATCCTTTGTTCAACAAGTAGCTATTTCCTTTCAAGTAACATTCTTATCATAAACAATCATTTCATGTGCAACAACTTAGCAAACAACCATAATGTCATAATCATCAATCCAAGCACAAACACAATAAGAATCACTAACCGGTTAAGAGGTAGGAAAGGTGAACTCCAAGTGTCGATTTCCAAGCTTGAGCCGAAGTCCTAGTGCTAACCGATTGGATCCGAAAATGATGTGTGTTTGTGTTCTTAGGGTTTTAGTAGGAGAGTATGTATGTAGGAGAGTGAGTGTGGTTGCCCAAAGAGTGGTAAGGTTGGCAAAGAGTATGCTATATATACTAGTTCCCCCAAGGTGCACCCTAATGGGTTTACATATCGGCTAAGGGGTTTACGGCCCAAATGGCCCAACCGGCCAAAGGCCCAAATCGGTTATGTTCACTCGAGACCACATGGTCTCGAGTCGGGTCCTTGTTGTTTCGGTTCATACACATACACGCATACACATAAATATAACATATAATTCAACGATTCAATTAGCCACACATGTTCAAACACGTTACATCAAAATACAAAAAAGGTTCTAAATTTCGAGTTGTCACATCATCCCCAAGTTGAAAGAAATTTCGTCCCGAAATTTGATGGCACTCACTGAGGAAGCTAGTCAAGTTGTATAGTTTTCCCGGTTGTCCTGGGGTGTCACATCCACCCCCCGTTGATCTGGAATTTCGTCCCGAAATTCCGTAGCTTCAGCCTCAGTAGTGGTCGCACCGTTTGCAAACAGTTGGGGATACTTTTGTTTCATCCGATCTTCGCGCTCCCAGGTGAACTCTGGGCCGCAACGTGAGTTCCAACGAACTCGAACGAGAGGTATTCTAGTGCTCTTGAGGAACTTAACATCCCGGTCCGTGATTTCGACTGGTTCTTCGACGAATTTCAACTGTTCGTCGATCGTGAGTTCCTTCAGAGGAACTACGTGGGTCTCATCTGACAGACACTTCTTCAGATTCGACACATGGAAAACGTTGTGAACTGCACCGAGTTCCGATGGTAAGTTCAGTCTGTAGGCCACCTTGCCTATTTTCTCAATGATTTCGAAAGGTCCAACGTATCGTGGGTTGAGTTTGCCTCGTTTACCAAAACGAACCACACCCTTCCAGGGTGAAACTTTGAGTAATGCCCGCTCCCCAACCTGGAGCTCAAGTGGTTTCCTGCCCTTATCGGCGTAGGCCTTCTGACGATCACGAGCGGCCGCCATGCGTTGTCGTATTTGAGCAATCCGCTCAGTAGTGTCTACCACATGTTCTGGACCAGTGATCTGACTATCCCCCACCTCTGCCCAACAAAGAGGTGACCGGCATTTACGTCCGTACAATGCCTCAAACGGAGCAGCTTTAATGCTGGTGTGGTAGCTGTTATTATACGAGAATTCCACGAGTGGCAGATGCCTTTCCCAGCTGTTGCCAAAGTCGATTACACAAGCGCGAAGCATGTCTTCTAAGGTTTGAATAGTGCGCTCGGACTGCCCGTCCGTCTGTGGGTGATATGCTGTGCTCATATCTAGACGTGAGCCAAAAGACTTGTGCATCGCTTGCCACAGTTCCGAAGTAAAACGTGCATCTCGATCAGAGATGATAGAGGTGGGCACCCCGTGCCTCGAAACAACTTCCTTGAGGTATATTTCCGCTAAAGTGGAGAATTTATCTGTTTCCTTAATTGCCAAGAAGTGTGCGGACTTTGTAAGTCGATCCACGATCACCCAGATAGTATCGTTTCCGCGCTGTGATCTAGGTAGGCCCGTAACGAAGTCCATGGAAATTTGCTCCCATTTCCATTGTGGTATCTCTGATTGTTGGAGTAGGCCTGAGGGTTTCTGATATTCCGTCTTGACTCTCGCACAAGTCAAACACTTGCTGACGTAAGTTGCTATGTGGGCCTTCATGCTAGGCCACCAATACGTAGTTTTAATATCGTGGTACATCTTGTCCGAACCAGGGTGTACCGAGTAGCGAGATTTGTGTGCTTCATCCATCACAAGCTCTCGTAAGTCGCCATAGAGTGGGACCCAAATGCGTCCTGTTACGTAGTAAGCACCATCTTCCTTCTGTTCTAAGCGTTGTCTTGACCCGCGTAGGGCTTCGGCCCTTATGTTTTCTGGTTTCAGTGCTTCTATCTGAGCAGCTCGTATTTGTGAAGGGAGACCAGAATGTATCGTGAGTTGTAAAGCTTTCACGCGTTTAGGCGCGGTATCCTTTCGACTGAGGGCGTCGGCCACAACATTGGCCTTGCCCGGGTGATACCTGATGGAGCACTCGTAGTCATTCAGCAGCTCGACCCATCGTCGTTGCCGCATATTCAGTTCCTTCTGCTTGAATATGTGCTCTAGGCTCCTGTGGTCGGTGTAGATTGCGCACTTGGTTCCGTACAGGTAGTGCCGCCATAGTTTAAGTGCGAAAACAACAGCTCCCAGCTCTAAATCATGTGTTGTGTAGTTCTTCTCGTGAACTTTGAGTTGTCGTGAGGCGTAAGCTATGACCTTATCTCGTTGCATCAATACACAACCAAGACCTTGAATTGATGCATCACAATAAACCACAAAATCGTCTGTGCCCTCTGGCAGTGAAAGGATAGGTGCACTACAAAGTCTATCCTTTAGATGCTGAAAAACTAACTCTTGTGCATTTCCCCAATGATAAACAACGCCTTTCTGCGTTAGCGAGGTGAGAGGCTGCGCGATCTTAGAAAAATCCTTAATGAATCTCCTGTAGTAACCTGCCAATCCCAAGAATTGGCGAATTTCCTTTGGTGAGCGAGGTGCGGGCCAGTTCTTAATAGAGTCCACTTTGGATGGATCAACGTGAATCCCATCCTTGTTCACCACATGCCCTAGGAAATGGACTTCACGAAGCCAGAAGTCGCATTTCGAGAACTTCGCGTAAAGCTGTTCTGTTCGAAGGAGTTCCAAAATGAGTCGTAGATGCTGTTCGTGCTCCTCTTTACTCTTAGAATAGATCAGGATGTCGTCGATGAAGACTATAACAAACTTGTCCAGGTACGGCTTGCACACTCGGTTCATCAGATCCATGAAGACTGCGGGTGCGTTTGTCAGCCCAAACGGCATGACCAAAAACTCATAGTGCCCATATCGAGTTCTAAAGGCTGTCTTAGAGACATCCTCTTCTCGAACTCTCAGCTGGTGATATCCCGATCTCAAATCGATCTTTGAATAGTAGCTCGACCCCTGCAACTGGTCGAACAAGTCGTCAATGCGCGGTAGAGGATAACGGTTCTTCACAGTCACCTTGTTGAGTTCACGATAGTCGATACACATTCTGAAGGTACCGTCCTTCTTCTTCACAAATAGTACTGGAGCTCCCCAAGGCGATGAACTAGGACGAATAAAACCTTTATCCAGGAGTTCTTGTAGTTGCGTGGAGAGTTCTTCCAACTCTGATGGAGCTAATCGATAAGGTGCACGTGCTACAGGCGCAGCTCCAGGAGCTAGTTCAATCTGAAACTCGACTTGGCGATGGGGCGGAAGACCAGGTAATTCCTCAGGGAATACCTCAGGATAGTCACGTACAACTGGAAAATCTTCTAGCTTCTTCTCTTTCTCTGTGGTATCAGTAACTAGAGCCAAAATCGCAGTGTGGCCCTTTCGTAAGCACTTCTGGGCCTTAAGAAGAGAGATGATGTTCTCAACAGCACTCCTCTTGTCGCCACGAATCATGAGTGGTTCATTTCCGGAACTCGGAATACGAACGATCTTCTCGTTGCAAAGAATCTCTGCTCGGTGTTGGGATAACCAATCCATCCCAATGACAATGTCGAAACTACCCAAGACGATAGGAATAAGGTCAATAGAGAAGGTCTGGTTAGCGAGGATAAGTTGGCAACCTTTGACTACGTGTGAGGCCTCCAAACTCTTACCGTTTGCTAGCTCTACAGTGTGCTTGTCGCTCAGGGGTGTTGGTATACGCTTAAGCAGTTTACTAACTTCTAGTGACACATAGCTAGTATCGGCACCCGAATCAAATAAGACTGTAACATAAAAGTCGTCGAGAAGGAACTTACCCGTCACCACGTTGGGATCATTCCTTGCTTCGCCTTGACCAATCACGAACACTCGCCCCCTGGCACCATTGTTGTTGTGGTTCCCATTGTTACCATTCCCCTGATTGTTGTTGTTGTTGTTCTGGTTCAGTTGGGGACAATCTTTCTTGAAGTGGCCTTCAGCTCCACACTGAAAGCATCCTTTGTTGTTACCCTGTTGCTGCCGCTGGTTCTGCTGAGGTTGCTGACGATTCTGATTGGCGGGGTATGCGCTCCTGCAATCCCTTGCAACATGACCAGGCTTGTTGCACCAATGACAGTTGCCCCTGGTGCATGGCCCACTGTGGTGTAAGTTGCAGCGATTGCATTTGGGGTGATTCCCCTTGTACCCACCATGACTTTGACCACCAGACGATTGCTGACTGGGGCTCTTGTGGTCGTCAGTCTTTCTCTGCTGAGACTGAGATTGCACAGAAGTTGAACCCTTGCTTGAAGTTCCATCCCATTTCCGTTTGTTCTCACTAGAGGTACCAGAAGTAGTTGCAGCACCTATGCGCTTCGGTAACTTGTTCTGCTCCACCGCCTGATCAGTAAGACGGTGAGCCAACTGAACAACCTGCTGGATAGTGGTCAAGTTTGCTGAAGTCACATGACTTTGGATCTCTGGCACCAAGCCCTTGAGATAGAGTTCAATTCGCTTATACGGAGGGTCCACCATAGTAGGACACAACAAGGCAAGCTCATGCGATCTCTTAGTATACGCCTCAATCTCTGACCCCGTCATCTTGAGGTTGTAGAACTCATCTTCCAACTTATGGATGTCATCACGACTGCAGTATTCCTCCTTGACCATTTCCTTGAAAGTTTCCCATGGGGTGGCGTTGGCAGCAACCAACCCCAGCATTTGCACTTGAGCATTCCACCACGTGAGGGCCAAACCCTCGAGAGTACCAGTAGCATACTTCACCCTGCGCGCTTCAGGGCATTCACACATTTCGAACACAGATTCTAGTTTCTCAAACCAGTGTAGGAGACCTACTGCTCCTTCAGTTCCGCTAAAAGTAGTGGGTCGACAGTCCATAAAGGTCTTAAAAGTTCACACCGGTGCCTGAGCATATTGACCTAAGGTAGGTGAAAGAAAGACAGAGTTTAACACAAAGGTTGGTTCACGAGAGTAGGATCCTAAAGATCCTAGGATAAGTTCGGGCTGCAGGATATACCTCCTGCGTGTGCAGCTGCAAGTGCTGCGGCAACTCGTTCGTTGATCAAAGCCGCCAACTGGGCTTGTGTCATGTTAACGCGTCCAGACATGATTCTTCATATCAAGAGTAGTACGAGTGAGAGAGGTTCGCGAAAGTGCGATAGTAGGACAGAGTAAGCACGCACGTGTTCAAACAACAGTAGTTATACTAATCAAGCATACCATGAGCAATGTACTACGTAACTAACAAGTAGGCAATATACACACATCATATTACCTAGAATGTCGAGCCTTGCATGCGGAGTGAAGTGTCGTTGTGGACCGTTGAGCAATATACCGGTTATAGTCTGGTTTTAACAAAAACGTTTCTCTTTTATTAAAACCTAGTTCACTATAACCAATGGCTCTGATACCAATCTGTCACACCCCCAAAATCCACCCACGGAGTACTACCGCTTGGAGGCGTGACTGACCAGGATCCAGCCACCAATCATACTGAACAAGCATATAAACAGTTATAAAAGTTTAACCAATACGATTGGTGTTTCAAACAAACAAAGTTTAAGTTGCAAGCGGAAGCATAAATCTCAAAAGTAAAACATAAGTTCAAATGGTTTCAAGTTTAACATAGTACGCAGCAATCCGTGTCCCACAACGACTCTCCTCCATGCAAGCTCCAGCTGAGTACCTATGGTCCTGCAAAGCATGTAGTAACGAGTCAACAACTAGTTGAGTGAGTTCACAGTTGGGTGTTCGTTTTAGTTGTTTCGAAAACAGATTCTTTTAACTGGCATCCTGCCGTGGGGGTTACCCCATAGTTTAAAAACGTGACATGTTATTTCCCGGTTATACTGGCACTCCGGCCGTGGGGGCTACCCCATGTGAATCATCTGGCTCTCCAGCCGTGGGGGCTACCCCATGTGTATACTAGACTCGTTACCATATTGACTGCTGACTGTAGTCATGTTTATGTGCCCTGAAAACATCAATGTCTATCATCATTGACGTGCCCCAGATCCATTAGTTCACGCCCGTCCTCTGCGGCACGGTGTGAGGTTTGTCAGACCTAAATAGCGCTATCTAACTAATGACCCGCTCGCCATTGGCCCGGCGATTAAGTCGATACAAAAAGGAGGGACTTCGTGATAGAGTTTTAGTCTAGTACGAGTTATCCGTCCATCCGGACGAGGAATCACATTCCTGAACCATAGCCGTCCTACCCAAGGAGGACGAGGAATCCACGTTCCTTTACCCCGTTCCCAACCCAGGGAATCCCATGCTTTGTAGAGGGTGTGAACTCACCTTGGTTTGCTCGGCAGTAACACAGAAAAGTTAATCAAGTTGCAGGAAATCAATTAGGTCCTATCACAGATATTATTCGTATCAGATTCAAGCCAAGCAGTGCACGAATGTTCAACACGTATTGTACACAGGTATTGATCATGGCAAACACGTTTAACATTAACAGCTCACAGTTAACAGTCATATACAACCCAAAGTCTAAGTGTGAGGCCCTAATAGTTGGGCTCGTAATAACAGGCCCAAACAATACGTCAACAGTAACACAGAAGTCCATAAGGCCGGCCCATTAACTAAGGCTCGTAACTAAGCAAGTCCAATAAGCGTGGTCTCGAGTCGCAACCGGACTCGCAAGCGTGGTTTCGAGTCATGCCGTTTGTGTTGATCATAGGTGGTTGCGAGTCGCAACCTATGTCGCAACCGTGGTTTCGGCTGATCATGCTAAGGTCTCGAGTTGCAACGGGACTCGTAACCTGTGTCGCAACCTGTGGTCTCGGCTTGTCATGCTATGGTTGCGAGTCGTAACCAGGTGTTCTTGACTCGCAACTGGTGTCGCAACGTGGAGATTTCGAGTCGCAACCAGGGGTTCCGACTCCCCAGCAGCTGCTGATCCTTTGCAGATTGTACTATCCAATAGAATTCATGCAGAATTATGTACTATCCACTAAACATGTTTTGTTGTCTAATATTTACCCAAAATGGATCAAACAATGCAGGTTTCAAATATTCAAACCACATTCAAAGCATATTCAAGTAGTTCTTCATATTCTTCAAACATTCAAAAACACATTCATCAAGTTCTTCACATATTCATAACATAAATAACCCTTATTCAAACAAGATTATGAACAACCATCATAACACTTAGCATAACACACAAACTCGGTTTTTATATAGATCCGATTACATGACAAGTGCAACCCGGTTTCATGTTCATTAACATAAGTGGTTTGAATCACATTTAGACACAAGATACTATAACCCATCATGCATTATATCCGGAATCAAGACATATTAACCGATTATCAACATTGTACACATTAGAATCATCATGTACATCAAGAACATCATGTAAACACTAATATCCAAACACCATAAACATCATCCTTTGTTCAACAAGTAGCTATTTCCTTTCAAGTAACATTCTTATCATAAACAATCATTTCATGTGCAACAACTTAACAAACAACCATAATGTCATAATCATCAATCCAAGCACAAACACAATAAGAATCACTAACCGGTTAAGAGGTAGGAAAGGTGAACTCCAAGTGTCGATTTCCAAGCTTGAGCCGAAGTCCTAGTGCTAACCGATTGGATCCGAAAATGATGTGTGTTTGTGTTCTTAGGGTTTTAGTAGGAGAGTATGTATGTAGGAGAGTGAGTGTGGTTGCCCAAAGAGTGGTAAGGTTGGCAAAGAGTATGCTATATATACTAGTTCCCCCAAGGTGCACCCTAATGGGTTTACATATCGGCTAAGGGGTTTACGGCCCAAATGGCCCAACCGGCCAAAGGCCCAAATCGGTTATGTTCACTCGAGACCACATGGTCTCGAGTCGGGTCCTTGTTGTTTCGGTTCATACACATACACGCATACACATAAATATAACATATAATTCAACGATTCAATTAGCCACACATGTTCAAACACGTTACATCAAAATACAAGAAAGGTTCTAAATTTCGAGTTGTCACAACAACAATTAACAAGTGCAATACTTCAACTCATTTATCGAATTATCGACAAACGACAAAGTATAATACTTAATAATTCGATCGGATTCACAACGAATAACAGAGCATAGTCCGAATTCGAACAGCACTCAAATATTCAAGTCGAAATCACGATGAACAATAAAGTATAAGCTCAATTTGAGCAGCACTCGGACAATCGTCGAATAGTTATAATCGATCGGATGTTGAATCGTAATAGCGATCGAGTTATTACCCAGATTGCGGCAGCGTTTCGAGATTAGTGTGTGTTTGTGTAGTAATTAAACTATAACTCAGCGTATATTGTGAGTTTTTCTGTCGATTTTGTGCCATAAATCAAGTCCCAGACCCGACTATTTATAGCTGGAAAATAGTCTCCTTCGCGCCACGCGAAAGAGACTTGTGTACCCGTCGCGTGGCGCGACGGGTCTACTTTCTAGCCTAGGTTGCTTCGTGTCTAAGTAGCTTAGCTGAGTCAAAATCTGGTCCAATTGAATTTAAACAACGTTTCTAAGTAGATAAACATCCAGCCAGGTTTAACCCCCCCTGAGTTTTAGGGGCCCTGATCCTGATTCCGATTGTTTCGAAAATTTTAGGGTTAGTACAGAATTACTTGGGTGTCTTAATTAGGGTTTTCTTAGTGGTTAATGATTTTAAATTTATGGGCATTACATTTAATCCTCAAAAACTGTATGTTTTAATAAGGTTTTAACCTACAAGTGATGAACAAGTCCTACACTTGAGGTTGTGTAATTATTTGGATAGCTTGGGCTATCCTACCTACAAATCCACACATCACTTGATGTTTTCTTAGTTAGATAGTATGTATTTCAATTCCTTAATGTAAGTTCATGACCATCCTTGTTGTCTTATGACAACTTGTGTATTGGTGAAACACAAGATGTTCCTAAATGGAAGATTTATCTTCCTACCTCATGCATGACTTCTATGACATTCTTGTATGATAATGGACTAGAACTTATCAATATATACTATATAGAATATATAATACTTATAGTAACCAAACTTTTGATGATAACCTAATAGTTACTTGTCAAAATGATAGGTTACACCATCTAAGAACATAGTACTCGTTACGATTCTAATGGGTACTTTAACCCATGAAAACATTCAACCCCACATGGGTTTCATAGTGTAAAAACGAGTGTTATGTGCTAGATGGTTATTTTCTCATATATTTACTTTCCATGTACTTTTAAATTCTGAATTCCAACTCTACACATACTTTGAACAACAAACCGTATACATTCAACCTCCTAAACTCATTCACTCGTCAACACTTGGATAATCAGAAGAATTAGCAATTTTGTGAGTATACATGAAACCCCCTTTTTCGTTTACCACCTTTTGGGGTGTAACATGTTAAACTATCAACTTACACTTAAACTTTATTCTTAAAAGCACAAACATTCCTTATACATGCATTGTCGCAACCCCCGACCCCTGCGTCGGGAGGCGGGCGGTCGCGGCCTACTCAGAGATGGTGGTATTGGTGTTTATCAATTTAGCAGCGGAATTTACATCAGGACCGTAGTTAGGAAATATTTTATCAGAGTAAAATACCACACTTTTATAATATTAAACACATGGGAAATTCTCAAGTTTCCATTACAAACATTTTATAGGGATAAACCCTATTTTATTAAATCAAAACATTTTCTTTATTTAGGTAACTTTTTATTGCCATTTTTTCAAGCCTTCAGTGCTGTCCAGCTAGCTTCTATTTAACTTTCACATTTTGTTACCTGAAACGCGTTTAAAAACATTTTGTCAGTGGGAAATACTTGTGAGTAAATCCCAATTTAATCAAGACAGGTAAAACCGTTTACAGCATTGAGGGCGATCTCGCAAGTACATTTGTTTATGTTTCTACTTTAATTACCACTCACGGTACTGTCAACCCGACTTGGGTCATGTTACTACTCACAGTATAGTAACAAATTTTGTATACAAAACCCCAACATACCGACGATAATTGTAGAATACAAATACTTAATCACTGTTAGTTATAATTTAAAACAATTGAGGCTCTGTAAAAACAGTTTGCAAAAAGGAGGATTACTCACATTGCTACTTTAGGTAATTTCCTGTGGATTCCTGGCTATAATCTATAAATTTTAAATAATGCACACGCGTTAGTATAATAACCCAAATTTACATTAGTTATATCCTCCCCGAGACAGAACTCGAACCACTACGTCGGGCAGAGCTACAACAGCCGTTACGAAGCGCTCAATCAATCAGGCAGCGTATCTAATACGTAACCGGGGGTTAAAATACTTACAACGAGGCAGAACTTCGTTATTTTAGGGGGGTATTATGCCCGATATTATATTTTCTATGCAGAATATTGAGAGAGAATACGAAAATTTTGAACGAATTCAACTGAATCCGATCGAGGCCATTTATAGGGCTGGAACTCGAGTTTGTCGCGCCCCGCGTAAGCCGAAGGCAAAGCCTTCGCGACCTGCGACATAGGGTACGTAGGGCCTAGCTTGGCCCGGTCACCGCTCTAGCTTCGCCACGTGTTGACACGTGGCGGCTTCCGGGGCGTGCCTCATGTCTTACCGCTCACGGCCCGCGCAAGATGAAGAACAAGTCTTCGCGGCCCGCGAGAGACTATAAAAACTTATTTTTATTTAATTTTTGTAAAAATAAAGGTATTTAGGGTCCATTTTTATATACGGGGTGTATTTTGGGACGTATTGGGATGTTATATATATTTTAGGGGTGTCGGAATATTTTAGGAGGGTTGTTATATCTTCCCCACCTTGTTTTAGAACTCGTCCTCGAGGTCTACTGGAACAGGTGTGGGTATTTCCTTTGTATCTCTGATTCAAGCTTCCAAGTGTATTCTGGTCCTCTCTTGGAATCCCATTTCACTTTTACTAGAACTAATCTCTTGTGTTTGAGATTCTTGACTTTTCTGTCTTCAATTTGTAGTGGCTTTTCTACAAACTTAAGCTTCTCATTTACCTCTATATCCTTAAGAGGCACTACTAGTGATTCATTGGCTAAGCACTTTTTGAGATTGCATACATGAAATACGTCATTTATTCCTGCCATCTCCTCTGGCAATTTAGCTGATAAGCTACGGGTCCTATCCTTCTGATTATTTCAAAGGGTCCAACATACCTGGGGCTTAGCTTTCCTCTTTGGATGAATCTTACCACTCCTTTCCAAGGAGAAACTTTTAATAACACCTTGTCGCCTACTTGAAACTACAACGGCTTTCGCCTGTTATCAGCATAACTCTTTTGTCGATCACGTGCTGCTTTCAGTCTTTCCTTAACTTGGATGATTTTGTCTGTTGTCTCTTGCACTATCTCAGGTCCAGATAGTTGTTTTTCTCCAATTTCTGCCCAACAAACTGGAATTCGGCACTTTCGTCCATAAAGTGCTTCGAATGGTGCAGCATTGATGCTGGTATGATAGCTGTTATTATAGGAAAATTCTATTAATGGTAAGTGATCGTCCCAATTACCTCCGAAATCAATTACACAAGCTCTAAGCATATCTTCCATTGTCTGAATTATCCTTTCGCTTTGTCCATCCGTTTGAGGATGATAAGCAGTGTTTAGATTTAGCTTGATTCCCATTGCTTTTTGGAAACTTATCCAAAAATGAGAGGTAAAACGGCTATATCTATCAGAAACAATTGATAAAAGAATTCCGTGTAATGAAACTATTTCATTTACATACAACTTGGCTAGTTATTCCATACTAAAGTTTCCTTTATGGGTAAGAAATGAGCTGACTTGGTTAACCTGTCTACAATCACCCAGATTGTATCATTACCTTTTCTTTTCTTGGGTAATTTGGTAACAAAATCTATTGTTATCAATTCCCATTTCCAAATCGGCATTTCTAACTGCTGCAATAAACCTGAGGGTTTCTGATGTTCAGCTTTAACTTGTGAACAGGTTAAACACTTGGCAACATATGCTGCTATATCCTTTTTCATTCCTATCCACCAAAAATTCTTTCTTAAGTCCTGATACATCTTATCATTTCCAGGATGCATCGTATACTTAGACTTATGGGCATCTTCTAATATACGGTGGCGTAGGTTTCCTAATTTGGGTATCCACATTCTTTTCTTATGGAATCTCCATATTCCATCTGTTCCTTGTTCTAGTTCCTTAATGATTCCTTTCAATTTTTCAGTATCATCCTTGATTACTGATTCTTATGCTTTCCTAATCTGGTCATTTATATCTGCTTGTAGATTTAATTTAAGAGAGCGTACTCTTTTTGGCTTTTCATGATTTTTTCGACTTAAAGCATCGGCTACTACATTAGCCTTTCCTGCATGATACTGGATGTTACAATCGTAATCACTAAGAATTTCCATCCAGTGCCTTTGTCTCATGTTTAACTCCTTTTGCCCGAAAACATACCTTAAACTCTTATGATCGGTAAAAATGGTAAACTTACTACCGTAAAGGTAATGTCTCCAAGTTTTCAGGGCAAAAATTATAGCTCCTAATTCTAAATCATGGGTTAAATAATTTTCTTCATGATTCTTAAGTTGTCTAGATGCATAGGCTATAACATTTTGACGTTGCATTAACACACATCCATAACCTAATTTAGAAGCGTCACAATAGACTACAAAGTCTTTAGTTCCTTCTGGTAACGCTAGTATGGGTGCGTTGGTTAATCTTTGCTTAAGAATTCTAAAGGCTTCTTCTTGTTTTGGTCCCCATTCAAACTTAACCGATTTACAAGTTAACTTAGTTAAGGGAATGGCCATTCTAGAAAAATCTCGGATAAATCTTCTATAATAACCAGCTAGTCCTAGAAAACTTCTAACCTCAGTTGGTGATTCAGGGGTTTTCCATTTAGTAATTGCCTCAATCTTTGTAGGATCCACATGAATTCTTTCATGATTGACTAAATGCCCAAGAAACTGTACTTCTTCTAACCAAAACTCACACTTCGAAAACTTGGCATAAAGCTTTTCTCTTTTCAATAAACTTAGAAGTGCATGCAGATGCGCTGCATGTTCCTCCTTACTCTTAGAGTAAATGATAATATCATCTATAAAAACAATTATGAATTTATCCAAATATGGCTTACATATTCGGTTCATCATGTCCATAAATGCGACTGGGGCATTGGTTAAACCAAATGGCATGACAGTAAATTCACAATGGTCGTACCTTGTTCTAAAAGCGGTCTTAGGAATGTCCTCTTCCTGTACCTTTAATTGATGATATCCTGATCGTAAATCGATCTTAGAGAAAAATCGAGATCCTTGTAACTGATCAAACAGATCATTGATTCTCAGTAATGGGTACCAATTTTTTATCGCGACCTTGTTCAATTCTCGGTAATCAATGCACATGCGCATTGACCCGTCTTTCTTTTTGACAAATAAGATCGGTGCTCCCCATGGCGATGAACTTGGTTGTATGAATCCTTTTTCCAAAAGATCGTCCAGTTGTTTCTTTAATTCTTGCATTTCTGCTGGTGCCAAACGATAGAGTGTTTTGGCAATTGGTGCTGTTCCTGGTAGCAGATGAATTCTGAATTCAACTTCTCTGTCCGGTGGTAATCCTAGTAATTCTTCTGGGAACACATCTAGAAACTGAGATACTACTAGAATATCTTTCAGTTCTTTTCCTTTAGTATTAATGATTATGGAAATCAAATACACTAATGATCATTTTCTTACATAACTGGTTGTTTTCATCACAGAGATGAATTTTGTGGATCTAGATGGCTTATCTCCTTTAATTGTGATATTTTCACCTTTTTTTGAATTTACTTGTATTGACTTTTGATCACATAGAATACTGGCTTTATTGGCTATTAACCAACCCATTCCTAATACAACATCAAATCCTGCCAGATTCATTGGATAAAGGTTTGCAAGAAACTTTTGATTTAAAAATTCTATTCTTGCTCTCTGCAAGATTTTGGTAATCTTAATGGATTCTCCGTTTGCTGTTTCTACTAGACATTCTTGTGCGAGTTTAGTTAATGGTTGATTAAGAAGTTTGCAAAATGAAGTATTAATAAAACTTTGGTCTACACCAGAGTCAAATAATACTTTGGCAAAAATATCATTAACTAAGAACGTACTTGCAATCACATCCGGAATCATTTTGGCTTCTTCTGCAGTCAAAACAAATGCTCTAGCATTCTTAGTAGTCTTGTTGTTCATGGCTGGAGCTAGTTTCGGACAGTTTGGCTTGATATGCCCTTTTTTCACCACAGTTGAAGCACACTCCGTAACTGGGTTTCTTCCTACAATCTTCTTCCTTGTGTCCTGGTATCTTGCAGAAATTACAGTAGGTGGAGCATCTTCATGAATGCTTCTTCTTACACGCCTTACAGTAAGGTGCAGAGGTAGAACCTACATTTTTTCCACGGTTGGAATTTTCATTGCGAAATTCTTGGGTAAGTTTTTGAGCTAGGTTCCTCCTCTGGTCCTCTTCTCGTGTACGTACTAATTCATCAGTCAAGGTATTTGCTTGTTCTACAGTTTCTTCTATAGTTTTTGGTCTAGCTACCTTGACTACATGTCTAATTTCACTGATTAATCCCCAGATGTAACGGGAGATTAATACTGGTTCTGGTGATGCTAGGGTTGGCACTATTCTAGCATATTCGAAGAACGTAGTAGTGTAACCCTTACTATCCACTCCTGTCATTATGAGGTTTAAGAACTTATTTGCTATTTGTTCTTTTTCATTAGGAGGACAGAATTTCCTTTCAACCATGTTCTTAAATTCATTCCATTCCATATTGTAGACCCTATCAATTCCCCTAGATTGGAGGATAGTGTTCCACCATTCTAATGCTGAGTTCTTAAACATATTGGAGGCAAACATTATCTTATCCTCTTCTGCGCACTTGCTTATTTTCAAGACTGCCTCAGTCTTTTCTATCCAGCGTAGAGCTGTAATGGCTCCTTCATTGCCAGAGAATTCTATTGGTTTACAATACCAGAATTCTTTGTAAGAACAACCATAAGACATGATTCTTCTTCTTTTTGGAATGGGCACTTGAAATATTGGTCCATTGTTTACGCTGTGTTCAGGTTCAGTAGGTGGTCGTTTACTGCCATTATTACTTTTATTATTATCCGCTTCCTTAACCGTTTTGATAATATATGGCATTGCGTCTATAATCCCTTGTGCCACTATGTGTTGGATGGCACTATTATCTACTTGGTTTCCGTTATTGTCATTATTCGGATTTACTTGATTCACTTCGTTGTCCATCTGGATTTTAAACATTTACCACAGATTAATATCATAATACAATATCCAATGCAAACAATCACACAACAAGCATATTGATCAAAATCGTCGAACATTGCGACCTTTACTCTATTATATATATATATATATATATATATATATATATATATATGCGTCTAGTACAAACCGTAACTGAAATCTAAAATTAGAATACTAGTATGCATCCGTAGCTATTATCTATTTTTTCAACTTACAAACATATTATATATATATATATATATATATATTACTATTATTATTATTACTATTACTAGTATGGGTTCATCCAGAATTGCATATTACGCTCGTCATATTTCAGATGAGCCATTCACCTATTTGTCTCATTCTCTCACTTCCTTGTAATATCTCTTCACCAAAGGTTCAGAGTTCTTGCACAGTCTCAGTATTCATGGGTGGGGCTGGTGCTGGTATTGGGTCAGGAAACTGGGGCATGGGTTCTTCATGTGGGTAAGGGTTTTCTAAGATTTCCCTGATGTATTGGTCATTATCAAAATATGGGTCCAGAGGGTCAAGGTTTGGATAGGGTGCTACTGGGTTATGCATAGGTTCCTCTATTGGGTAAAGTTGCTGGTAATCCCTGTGGTCGTCAAACCATGGGTCATAGTCTAGGGGATGGGGTGCGGGTAGTCTAGGAATTTCAGCTGGGTCAAAGTCGGGTACTGGTAATTGGTCTACTGGGTTTGGCTCAATTTCCATAGGTTGTGTGGGGAATACTGGTAACGATTGGGGTGCTATGAGTTGTTCTAGATTCGGGTCAGCAGATGTAGTGGCTAAGATGTGGAAATTGGCTAGTCTCCTATTGATCATATCCTGTGTTTGAGCATTCATTTCTCTATTCGCGGCTGCTAAAGCTCGCTGCTGCTGAAGTTTTCTCATCCTTTTTCTACGTTCATGAGCTCCTCTGCTGAACCATCCTCTCTTCTTGGGAGGGAATGGCTCTTCAGATTGTGCTTTGAATACAAAAATCCCTTCTTCAGTGTCAGCCGAATACCTCGAGGGGGTAGGCTGTGAAGAGGGTCCTTCGTCCCTAGGTGAGCTAGACAACTGACGGTAAGCATCTAAAGGTGCTTGGTCGCTCATACTGTAAACTAACAAATTGTCAAATAACACAAAATAATAAAATATGCACGTAGTTCCGTAGATAATTTCCTAACATGACAAATAAAAGTTTGGTGTCAGCAGAACACTTCTGTGGCTGAATCAGTGACTGTAGCTCTGATACCACCTTCTGTCGCAACCCCCGACCCCTGCCTCGGGAGGCGGGCGGCCGCGGCCTACTCAAAGATGGTGGTATCGGTGTTTATCAATTTGGCAGCGGAATTTACATCAGGACCGTAGTTAGGGAATATTTTATCAGAGTAAAATACCACACTTTTATAATATTAAACACATGGGAAATTCCCAAGTTTCCATTACAAACATTTTATAGGGATAAACCCTATTTTATTAAATCAAAACATTTTCTTTATTTAGGTAACTTTTTATTGCCACTTTTTCAAGTCTTCAGTGCTGTCCAGCTGGCTTCTATTTAACTTTCACATTTTGTTACCTGAAATGCGTTTAAAAACATTTTGTCATTGGGAAATACTGGTGAGTGAATCCCAATTTAATCAAGACAGGTAAAGCCGTTTACAGCATTAAGGGCGATCTCGCAATTACATTTGTTTATATTTCTACTTTAATTACCACCCACGGTACTATCAACCCGACTTGTGCTCATGTTACTAAACACAATGTAGTAACAAATTATGTATAAAAACCCCAACATACCGACGATAATTGTAGAATACAAATACTCAATCATTTTTAGTTATAATTTAAAACAATTGAAGTTTTATAAAAACAGTTTGCAAAAAGGAAGATTAGCCACATTGCTACTTTAGGTAATTTCCTGTGGATTTCTGGCTATAATCTATAAATTTTAAATAATGCACACACGTTAGTATAATAACCCAAATTTACATTAGTTATACCCTCCCCGAGACAGAACTCCAATGACTACGTCGGGCAGAGCCACAACAGCCGTTACGGAGCGCTAAATCAATCGGGGAGCGTATCTAATACGTAACCGGGGGTTAAAATACTTACAACGAGGCAGAACTTCGTTATTTTAGGGGGGGGGGTATTATGCCCGATATTATATTTGCTATGTAGAATATTGAGAGAGAATACGAAAATTTTAAACGAATTCAACTGAATCCGATCGAGGCCATTTATAGGGCTGGAATTCGAGTTTGCCGCGCCCCGCGTAAGCCGAAGGCAAAGCCTTTGCGGCCCGCGACATAGGGTACGTAGGGCCTAGCTTGGCCCGGTCACCGCTCTAGCTTCGCCACGTGTTGACACATGGCGGCTTCCGGGGCGTGCCTCATGTCCTATCACTCGCGGCCCGCTTAAGATGAAGAACAAGTCTCCGCGGCCCGCGAGAGACTATAAAAACTGATTTTTATTTAATTTTTGTAAAAATAAAGGTATTTAGGGTCGGTTTTTATATACGGGGTGTATTTTGGGACGTATTGGGATGTTATAAATATTTTAGGGGTGTCGGAATATTTTAGGAGGGTTGTTATATGCATGCATACTTGTACTTGATACTTTAAACTTGGTGTCACACCCCAACTGATGGCGGAAACATCGGGATGAGACGAAAAAATCGCTCAAAACATCATAACACTATTGTGACAATATGCTTTAAATTCAATTTGTATAAATGCTAAATGTCATACATTGTTCAAACATAATCAAAACATAATTCAAATTTCAAACATAGTTTATTTTCTATGCGAGTTTCTACTCCACCCTAACTTGCTTCTTCATCATCTTGTCTATCAACCTGCAACATGTATTAAAATAAAATCAACAAATATGTTGAAGAGTATACAAGTTTTGTACGTAGCATAATAGAATAAAATTGTTTAACGTACTCATATCCAACATGAATAAGATGATACAAGTTAACAGTTATGCCGAAACGATGCTACTCTTTATACTCAAACCCAAGAATACAACGCAATTAATGTTGCCTATCCCAATAGTTTAGCGGGAGGTTAATATGATCAACTTAACAATACCCAAAAGAATAGCGGGTGGGGCGTTACAACCTATAGCATATGCATAGTACCATAATTGTTAAGGTAAGCTTGCGAACAAGTTAATGAGCATATAGTCATTTAGTGTTTACATTAGCATCACATGTATAACAAGCATCAAACATTTCATGTATAATTTGGATAGAGTGTGAATAAATAAAGTTTAACGTGTTCATGAATTTGAATAGGAATACAAGTTGCACCCGAAAGTGATAAAATGAAAATGTGATCATGTATACTCACATTGGTTGCGTTGCAATTTCTTGTAATAACGCACGAGTAAAAGTTGGGAACTCCAAAAGAACGAACAAGATGGTTATCCTAGAGATATAAAATGGCACATAACAAATTCGTTATCATTTAAATATGGTTCATAATATTTGTGGTTTAATCTAATTAATTTAATATTACCGTTTATTACATTATTACCTATAAAGTTATAAAAGAAATTATATTTTAAGGTTAAGTTATAACGAAAATGAATTCTTATTAAAGAAAGAATAGAAACTTGTTAAAAGCAATAGAATTTAAAAAAAAAAAGAGTGGCTGAAAGTAAAAATGGTTTACGAAAATAGAGAATTAAATAAATAAAAAAAATAAAGTTTAAAAGAAGAATATACCCAAAACAAACTGTTATGTCATCTTTTTCTAAAAAAAACGAACAGAACCACAACCACAACATCAAATAACATCACAAATTCTGATTTCGTTAGTTCTTCTTATTTTATGGGAATATGCAACAGAATAGTAATGAAGTTTTAGAAGTGTTCCAATTAGGTCACTGTTAAAATTTATTGTTCCAATTAGATCATTTTACTTTATTTTGGTGTTCTAATGCTATAGATTTTACCTGAATAGCAAGTCATAGTTCTACATAGCATTTATTTAACTTTTTTTTTTAAAAACATGATAACATGGAACAAAAAAAAAGAAATATAATAAATCAAAACCCAAAAGGATCAAATATTACAAATCGTTGAAATTTTATCGTTCGTTGTTTATCTTCATTTATAACTTTTTAGATTTTTTGAAAAAAAAAATCACTTTTTTTTATTTTTTTTTATTTTTTTTAACTTTTCTACAATTTTTTTTTTAAAAAATTTTAAACCTATTTCCATTTTTTTCTAATCCATTTGGCATTTATGTGCCATGTCAACAAATTTTTTAAATAAAAAACTAAATAAATGCCATGTAGGATGGAGGACCTTCTAAATAGTTAAAATATCTAGAATTGAAACATCAAATAAAACTTGAATGACCTAATTGGAACAAAAAAATTATGAGTGACCTAATTAGAACACTGTTGAAACTTGATTACTATTGTACAAAGTTAACCCTTATTTTATTTGAATCATATATTGCTACTCTTATGTCTTCTTCGTGGAACATGACAAAAGAAACAAACATGAACAGAAAAAGTTTGTTATGATTATCATTGAACTTAAAGTTTTGTTTATACAGAACGAATTGGACAAGGAAATATTGTACTGAAACGAGTCGCGTCGAATGCTTCGGTTAACTCCGATGCGCATTGATGTCCGGCAAGGTGCAAGGATTCCTATCGTGACCTCCGTCGTTTTCCGGCGACATCTTGAATCTCTGGCGACGGTACAGGTAGTTCGGAGAGTGTTGTGGTGTTGTGAGAGTGCGAGATAAGCGAAACGGTGTTGCGAGATGTGTGGGTGAGGGTGTCAAAGTGGTTTGAGTTATTTCCAAGCAAACACATATACTAAGGTTTCACATACCGTATTCAACTTCATAAATTCATAACTGACTAATATAACGTTTAAATGTAAGAAAAATAAGAACATTATAAAATTAGGGTGGAGATACAATAGGAAGATTATTTGGCTAGGAAGGCTAGGAAGTGATCTTGACCATCCATTTAGTTAATCAAGGGCTAAGATTAAATCAGGGAAATTGAAGGGAAGAAAAGAGGCGCGTGAGTTTGTTTAGGGGCATTCTAGTCAATCCAAGCCAATAGTTTCTCTCTCCTCCAATTCCCCCCCATTTTTTAAACGTTAATAACTCTTTCATACGACATTATTTTTTTATAAAAATTGCACCAAAAAAACGAGCGTTTTTTATCTTTAAAACGAGTATACTATTGCTATATTTAAAAAAAATTTAAAACCCAGTTGCGTAAAACGCAATAGAAAAACCCCCAGTTACGTAAAACGCAATGAAAAAAAACCTAAAAAATGACATTTTTCTAAAACGCAATGCACCAAAAACACAAAAAAATGACTTATTTGTAAAATGCAATGGCCAGAAAACATAAAGAAATGTCTTATTTGTAAAACGCAATAGCCTAAAAACACAAAAGAAAGTGTGCTTTCTAAAACGCAATGGACTGAAAACACATAAAAATGTGTTTTACCTAAAACGCAATACACCAAAAAAACAAAGAAGTGTCTTATTTCTAAAACGCAATGGCCAGAAAACACTTAAAATGACTGTTTTCTAAAACGCAGTAGACTGAAAAAGCATAAAAATGTGTTTTACCTAAAACGCAATAACTAAAAACACTTCAAAAATGTGTTTTACCTAAAACGCAATAACTAAAAACACTTCAAAAATGTGTTTATCTAAAACGCAATAGCCAAAAAACACTCAAAAATGTCTTATTTCTAAAACGCAATGGCCTAAAAACACAAAAGAAAGTGTATTTTCTAAAACGCAATAGACTGAAAACAAATAAAAATGTGTTTACCTAAAACGCAATGAACTAAAAACACTTCAAAAATGTGTTTTTTCTAAACGCAATGGCCAGAAAACACATAAAACTCTCTTATTTCTAAAACGCAATGGACACAAGCTGACCTGTCTGTGAATCTGTCTAAATTAGAGAGTAGCAAATCAAAAAACTGTCTACGAATTACTGTCTTCGAAATGAGGCAATTTCTGGAAAATTAAATTTCTGATGCATTTTTAATAAAGCTCAACCCCAGCCAGGGGCTCTGCCCCTTGGACCCCGCCAGGGGCTGCCGCCCCCGGACCCCCGCTAAGATCGTAAAACGCAATGACTAAATCGAAAACCCAGATAATAAAAATGAAATTAAAGAATTTCTTACATGGATCGAAGTCGGTTTCTTCAACGATTGACGAATTTTGAATGATTGAAACACTTATCAGAGATCGAATCGAACAAATCGAGTGATTATCTTCAAAATCACCAGAAAAAACGAGATTTTGTATGAAATTAAACTGGGTTTTCTTTAAAAAAGTTGAAGAACACGTTGATAGGGTGTTTGAATCATTGATTTGTGACGGAAAATCGCACTATAATGTAGTGATTATTGAGATAGAAAGTGAAGAAATGGTTGAAGATGGTGGGTTTTGAAAATGGTGGGTTTTGATGTTACTGGGAGGAAGAAGGAAGAAGAAAAGGATATGATTGACTAAAAATACCCTTCCTCTTTATTTTAAATTTTGCCAAATGTCATAATCCTATTGCTTTCTACACTTCCTAGTCAAAATAAACTTCCTATTTGATCTTTTCCCTATAAAATTAATCTTTCCTTAATTTATAATTGACTTATATAACTTTTAAATGTAGAAAAATAACATTATAAAATTAATCTTTCATTATAATTGAGAGTTGTTACTTATTTGTATATATGGGCTTGGTAAGTTTATTTAGTTTACATTAACAAAACGTCTAGATTTTTTGTTTTATTATTCGTTTTATTTTAATATGATTATATGTGAAATCCATGTTAAATACCGAGTAAAAACGTGATATTGAAATATGTTACTGAGTTATTGACTTGAATGAGAATCACCGTAAGAGCTTCTGCTTCAACCCAACCCGACCCGAATTGGACCGAAGAAACTGTTGTATAGTAAAAAAAAAATTGACCCTTAAAATTTCCGCCCCCTATGAAAAAAATTTCTGGGTCCGCCACTGGGTTTTGAGGACATGTATTTATAACTTTAGAGGGTGCAATCATCGGTTTCGTATCAAGGTTTTCGTGAGGTGTTTAAGAAAGGTTTTGAATGTGAATGTATGGAGACAATATAGAGGTTGAATTCTTGATTGGTTGTAGAAACGGAAACGCGGAATTCGCATAATGGTAATCAATATACGTTTTGATTATAAAATTTGGAAACGCGTAAACGTGTATTTAGTAATTCCGACAAATCAGTATCAAGCCAAAAAGGAAGGGCAATCAACGAAAAAAGGAAAGGAACAGCCGGTGTCTCGCTGTCATCTTTGGCGGCAAATGTTTAAAAGGAAGCTCCGAAACACGCGCGTATAAGATTAATGAGTACAGATATCTTGCACCAAACTATAAGGCGGTGCAGTGGTTTAACACTCGTTTCTGTAGCACGTATACTCGGTTTCAAAACCCGCGGCTCACATTTTGTTTTCTTTTTTTTTATTATAGTTTAAAATGTTACAATGAAGCCCCTTAACTAAACTAACTTGTCTAACCTGGTTATTACTTTATACAAAGCTAAAAACTCATTTTTAAAGTCTAAAGACTAACTAAGTTAACTTATATCACCTTAAGATAACTTTGAATTCTAACAAAACTAACTAGTTCATTTTAAATTTGAAAATGATTTTTTTAATTAATTAATTAATTACCAAATAAATAATTAACTATATTGACAATTAAAATTAAAAAAAAACTTTCAATGGTTATTTGATTCGCGAAAGTTTCGAGTCTCTAGAGTTAGGATCCAAAATTCAAAACGGGTCAGATTTTGGATATCCGTTTTTGACGGATGTTACACTTGGGGTTTTACGTTTTGTGTTAAACTTATCATTAACTTCGTACGAGTCTATCGTTGATGTATATAGCGCTATAGGATTAACGCACCACCCGTACTCTTGAGGTTATGTCAAGAGCTTATTGCGTTTCATCATTGGTTTGATTAGTTAAACACATGCCGGTTTTATTGTTTGTCTTGTTTCAATAGCTTGCCATGTGTAATTGTTTAATACTTATCTTTTTATGCTATGTATGAAAACCTGTATACTCGCTAATACATATTTGTATTGAACTATACTTTTTAACATGTTACAGGTTGATGACGTCGATGCTATGAAACTGAAGTAGTCATGATGCCTAGATACACATATAGCCGTTTTAGGATTTAAAATGTTGTATCAATTTTGTACTTGTTTGTTGTATTGTTTTTCTTGTATTGAATATGTTGTATTTCAAGTTCCATGTATTGTAACATTTTGTTATGAATGAAATCAATTCATTTTTAATCCTATTGTCACAATTAGCATTATGTGTGATGAGCAATCTTTCTTCGTCTCAGTCCGATGTTTTCGCCATCGGTTGGGGTGTGACATCCCTTGCATTCTAGTGCATACAATCCTCAAACGGATGGTCAAACCGAAGTGGTTAACCGTAGTTGGAGAGTTACTAACGATGCTTCACATGTGATGAACCAAACGGTTGGACCAAATACTTATACCTAGCTGAATTTTGGTACTACACGAGCCACCATAGTGCCATCAACATGAAACCGTTCTAAGAACTTTACGGGCGACCACCACCGTCTTTACCCCATTACACGCTGAACGTAAATAGATTCACGACAATCGATGACACCTTACTGGCACCAAAGAATACTTGACCTTCTCAAATCCACGCTGCAAATAATCCGACAGTTGGAAAAGGCTAATAAACATCGCCAAGAAAAAGAATTTTTGGTGGGTGATTTGGTGTTGTTGTGTTTACCCATGTAACGACAACATCCGGTAGCTTCCAGGGCTGTTGAGAAGCTGAGCCGTCGTTACTATGGTCCTTTCAAAATCATGGATCGTATTGGGAAGGTCGCATATCGTCTAGCATTGTCGCCGGGCTCACAAATCCACTCGGTCTTTCATGCCTCGTTGTTTTTGTTGGAACCTGAAGGTTTATTCATGCAGGTGAATATAGTACAGGGGTTAAAAGGGTTGTTTTTGTTTTATTTCTTAATGTTTGTAATGGGCCGATTAGGGGTGTTAGGGTCAACTCGCAACCCATTAGTGTTTAGGGCCTAGATTTCGGTCCTAGTGTTTAGTATATATACAAACCTCAACCTTAGGGTTGAGGTTGTTGGTTGTGTAGCCGGTTGCGAGTCCCTGTGATAGTTCTTGTATCAGTCTACGTTCATCGTTGAATGCAAGAATCTTTTGGTTTGTGATTTCGATTACTCTCAACTATCATTGATTATTATTGTTTAATCTTGAATCGTCTTGTGACTGAATTCCGCGCTTTCACAAGATATTATTGATATCATTGATTGATCCTGCTCGGGTTTTACAATTGGTATCAGAGCCAAGAAACCATTCTTGGTTCGGTTTTGATATCATTCAGATTCAAGATTAAACTAATATTACTAATCGGTTTTGTGGTGATTGTTTTGCAGTGAAAGGAATCGATTATACTGATCTGTTCTTGGTGTTTTTGTTAAAATTGTTACTGATTTGGATCGTATAATTTTCAGAAATCTGTTTGCTGATTGTTCGGAGCTGATTGAGGAGAATTCAAAGATTTCAAATCTTTGAATTTTGGAAGTGCTGAAAATCCGGGATTTCGAGTCAACAGTTCTTATCACTTATCTGTTTTGCAGGTCTCGACTCGCAACAACAGAGGTCTCGGCTTGTCCTGTTTTGGTCTCGACTCGCAACGGTTGAAGGTCTCGAGTCAAGTCTCGAGTTGTGCTGTTTTTGTCTCGACTCGCAATCGGCTGGTCTCGACAAGTAGTGGGTGACTCGCAACTAATCAAGTCTCGAGTTTTTTGATCTTGGTTTCGACTCGCAATCGTGGTCTCGACTCGCAACGTCAATCTGAAACACGTGTTTTGGACTGTTGAACTGCTGAACTGTTGAACCGTTGAACTGTTGGACTGTTGGACTGTTGGACCTTAATTAATTTAATTAATTAACTTTAAGAAAACATGTCAACTGCTAATGACCTAGCTGTCACAAATGCTCAGCAAGAGTTGGACTCCAAAATTGGAACCAGCTCTCGTATTCCAAGGCTCTTGGATGCAAATGACTTTCCTGAATGGAAGTGGCGTTTTGAGCAACATATTAAGTTTAAGGAGCCTAAGCTTTGGAGGGTGATTGAAAGAGGTCCTAGAGAAATCATGTATGAGAAGGAAACGAACCCTGGAGTCAAAGTCAAGAAACCTCGTGCTGAGTATACTGACGAAGATTACGCTATTGTAGAAGAAGATAATCGAGCAACGTCCTACTTGACTATGGGACTGGGGTCAGACATTGCTGTGGGATTTCGCACTTGCAAATCAGCCAAAGAACTGTGGGAAGCATTGATTGATGTGTACGAAGGGAATGAAGACATGAGGGAAAGCAGAAGGAACCTGTTGAGGCAAAATTTCAATAATTTCAACTACGTCTATGGGGAAACCATTGAGAATCAGATTCAGCGTTTCTCAAAGATCATTACTCAAATGGATCTAGAAGAAATCCTTCCTTCAAAGGCTGCTCAGAATCGACAACTTCTGAATGCCTTGCCAAAGAGTTGGGATAATCACGTTGCTATGATCAAGCGGACGAAAGATCTCGCAAGATGCACCTTGACTGAAATGATTTCTCATATCAAAGCATGTGAGCTTGATGACAAGCAACGGGAGAATAATCACAAGTCCAGTTTGTTAGCCGCAGGCATTTCTGTTTCTTCTACCAATCCAAGCAATGACAACACTGCACTTATTTCACAGAATGGATCGAAAAAGGCTACTTCTGGGTCAACCACTACTGTGCATTACTCTAGCTCAAGCTCCTCATCATCTGCAGCAAAAATTGCCACACCTCCTTCAGCAAAATCCGAGCTCATTGCTTTCTTTACTCAGCAATCGAAAGAGAATCTGGAGGTCGCTGCTTCTGTCATAAATTGTTTAAATGCTTTTGTTGCAGGTAAAATACAACCTCCCAGCTGGTCGTTGAATGATCTATATTAGTATCATCCTGACGATGTGGAGGAGATGGACATCACCTGGCAAATGGCAATGGCAGCATTCAGAGCACAAAAATTTGCAAATAAGACTGGCAGAAATAGATGGGGCTCTTCTTTTTCAAACTCTGCTAATGTTCCAATGAAGTTACGCTGCTACAACTGTCATGAACTAGGTCATTTGGCACGAAACTGTCCTAAGCCCAACAACAACAAAGACTTTACACCTGCACATCCTGCTCCTCCAAATCCTGAAAGGGCTCTTGTGACAACAAATGATTCAACTGTTGCTGGTGAAGGAACTCAGAGTTCAGCCCTTGTTGTTCAACCAAGTGCAGACTTCAATTGGGATGATGAAATTCAACGCCTGAACATCTCTCAACCAGAAATCCAGAGTGCTGCTCAAAACATAGCTTTCATGACTTCAGAGGAAAAGGATTCTTCGCCAGATGCTGAGCCTCAAGCCGAGAACATTGCATTCATGACCAAAATCCTGTCAGCTCCTGTTCATGGACTCACTGCTGAAGAGGTACGTTCTATTTTCTGTACTACTGAATGCAGAGAAAGAGTTGAGGCTTATAGAATACATAATGCTGAACTTATTCAAGATTATCAAGATCTTAAGAATAAAAACTTTACTTTGGCCAAAAATGAAAAACTTTACAAAGAAAAAATTGAGGCCCAAAGAAAGGATATAGTTCAGCTAAAAGAAGACCTCAGTGCTAAAAACTGTAATTTCTTGGATGCTCTAGCCACAATTAGTGACCTGACCAAAGAATTAGAGGACTTGAAAGTCAAATATCAGATAAATGAAATCAATATTAAAAAATTTGACACCTCTAGTAATTTGGTCAAGAACATTTGTGACATACAACTAGAGTATAAAGAAAAGAAAGGGGCTGGTTTGGGATACACAAAAACTCCTCCTCCATACAATCATAACTACACTTATATGCCTTAATGAGAGCAAGATGACTTACGGTCCAAAAACCGATAAGTCATCAATCAACAGCAAATCTGTTGATAAACAACCAGGTCATTCAATGAATTTTGTCTCAAAAGGAAATGTTGATCCTAACCAGTCGTTTGCATGTGCAGAAAAAGTTGAATTGAAATGTGAAGATACTCTTGGGGGAGAACAAGTTTTAAATTCTGATTCACAAAAACCTTGTTTTGATGAAAATCATCCTGATGTGATTTTGGGACAAAATATTTTTAGCATGTTTCTTTCTTTAGCTGCTAATGGGCCTGATGTTTTGGGCAAGACTGATGATGTTTGTGTTGAAACTGTGAACATTAATTCTGGTGATGAATTTTCTTCGGTTAATAATTGTGAATGTGATGGTTCTAATATGTCAGATGATAGTGTTGCAGGTGAGGTCCCTCAGGATACATTCAGTGAAACCACTGACACTTCTTCTCAAGAAAATCATGAATGTCCTGATTCTTCTTCGGAATCGGTCTCAGTGGGAGTCCCTAATGTTGAATCTAGTGGGACCCCATTGGAAACCGTTGATACACATGTTGAAGAAGCATGTGTTAGTGAAATTTCAAATGCTTCTGAAATTGAAACTGAATCAAAAATCATCGACAAAGAATTAAATGGTAATTTGAACGTAAAATCTTCAACAGACGTTTTACCAAATAAAACTGATCTCAAATCGTCAGATTTTCAAGGAAAAGGTAATCACAGTAAGACAGTCGTGTCTGAATCTCAACATACATCACATGCCTGTGAAACGTCAAATCAGGTGAACCCAGCTCGCTCTAAACGAAAGCCAGCAAAAATCGCCAAACCTGAAAAGCAAAGCAGGAACAATTTTCAGAAAACCCCGAATCTCCACACATTGAAACGACAAACTTGTTTCAATTGTGGAATTGCGGGACACATTGCACGAAATTGTATCAATCTCCCAAGGAAGTCATCTGAGCACAAAGGCTTCAAAAATCAGAAGGATCGATCCAATCGAACTAGTTGTTCAAAGCCCATGAACGTCACAAAGACAGAGGCAATGAAGAATAACAGTCGAAGGACCAAGCCCTCTGATTTAGACTAGAATGCAGCCAAACGAAGAAACCAACAAAATCAAAAACTTTTTCAAAGACACAAACAAAATGTTTTTGATAATTATCGCTCTAACTGGTCCTATCAACATTGGAGACCAAAGGTAAAGGCTGCCCAGTCAAACATGAATGCAAACTCTTTTGTCAACAGAGATAAATCAAAATTTTTGAATAAAGATAATCTGATTTGGCAAAAAGTAACGTACATTGATGCAAATGGAAAACCCAGATCCACTATGGGCTGGGTTCCCAAATCTAACTAATCTCGCAAATCGTGCAGGAACAGCTATGGAGGACTACCGTGCGCCTCTGGTACATGGATAGTGGCTGTTCCAGGCATATGACAGGAGACTTGACTCAGCTGATCAATGTAAAAGAATTTGACGGGGGTTATGTCTCTTTTGCGGGAGGAGAATCTGGTAGAATCACACTGAAGGGAACAGTGAAAAACGGTGTCTTAAGCTTCGAAAATGTGAATTATGTTCCTGAACTGAAACACAATTTGTTGAGCATTTCACAAATTTGTGACCGAGGAAATTCGGTGCATTTTACAAAGAAAGGATGTTATGTTTTGAAGCCAGGGATTGTCATTCCTGAAGATTGGTTTTTAATGACTGCCGAGAGAAAAGGAAACGCTTATGTCATCGATATGAACAAGAAGCCGTGTGAAGAGATCACTTGCTTGTTTTCAAAGATATCAGAACATGATGGTCTATTGTGGCATCGTCGTCTCGGACATGTGAACATGAAAAACTTAAATCGTCTTGCCAAAGGTCAGCTAGTACGTGATCTGCCAATTAAAGACTTTATGTTGGTAGAGAAATGTGTTGCCTGCGCTAAAGGCAAAGCTCATCGAAAGCCGCACAAATCTAAATCCGCACCCTCAACCAAAGCTGTACTTGAGTTACTTCATATGGATCTTTTTGGGCCCGTGAATGTTTTAAGCATTGGCAAGAAGGCATATTGTCTCGTGATAGTTGATGACTATTCACGATACACCTGGGTGTATTTTCTAAGTCACAAGAGTGAGGCAGCAGTTTTGATCAAACAATTCATCACCTTGGTGGAAAATCAAGCTAGTAAAAGGGTTAAGGCGATTCGATCAGATAATGGGACAGAATTCAAAAATGTTACCATGAATACTTTCTGTGCAGAGAAGGGAATTGATCAACAGTACAGTGCTCCTCGAACTCCACAGCAGAACGGTGTTGCTGAAAGGCGAAATCGTACTCTTATAGAGGCTGCACGTACTATGCTGGCTGACTCCAAGCTTCCTAGTTTCTTCTGGGCTGAAGCTGTTAGCACGGCCTGTTATGTCCAGAATCATGCTTTAGTAAATAAACGTCATATGAAAACTCCTTATGAGATTCTGGAAGGACACAAACCTTCGGTTTCACACTTTCGTATCTTTGGTTGTCCATGTGTGTTATTACTAATGGACACTAATGGAAAGTTTGAAGTCAAAGGAGACGACTGTTACTTTGTTGGATATTCTAAAGGCTCAGCTTATAGAGTATACAACAAAGTAACCAAAAAGGTCGTTGAGTCGTGCAACATTGAATGGTTAGAAGAAAACTCTACGGATGCTAGAGTCGGGCCCGACTGGTTATATGATTATGCTACTTTGTTTAAATCTTTTAACGTGTTGCCAAGTGTTACTACAGGTGCAGGAATGTCGACGCCGCATCAACCATTATCATTTGGTGATGCTGAGGAAGAAGAACAGTCAGTAAACGAATCAAAAAGCCACACTGTTGATCCCCCGGGAATGGTTTTTACTCCTCATCCTTCGCCTCAACAAATGTCCCATCGCTTCCCTGAAGGTACTTCAACAAGTGGTGCTTCACCCAGTGTTTCAGGATCTTCACTGTTTCCTGATCCTATTCCGGAGGATTGTTCTGTCACTACTCCATTCATCCATCACTCTACAGTACCTAATGAGGGGGAGTCTAGCCACACCATTTCTGAAGATCAAAATGCAGCTTCCGAAGACGCGATAGCTCCAGACATAGCCATACCTACAAGTGTCCAGCGAAATCATCCTATAGAGAATGTGATTGGCCCTGTGAATGCAGGGGTCATGACCAGGAGTCAATCAGGAGTCATCAATACTTGTTTATACTCTTGTTATCTTTCTCAGATTGAACCTAAATCTGTTGATATAGCTTTGCAGGAACCAGGATGGGTAGATGCAATGCACGAAGAACTGAACCAATTTGAGAAGCTTGGAGTATGGAAACTTGTCAAGTTGCCAGAGGGAAAGCGTAAACTTGGAACAAGATGGGTATTTCGAAACAAGCAAGATTCTGCTGGAGTCATTGTTCGCAACAAGGCAAGGCTGGTAGTTCAGGGATTTAAACAGATTGAAGGTCTGGACTATGATGAAGTATATGCTCCGGTTGCACGACTTGAAGCCATCCGGATCTTCTTAGCTTACGCGTCTTACATGGGATTCACTGTTTATCAGATGGATGTCAAAACCGCGTTTCTCTATGGAGACGTGAAGGAAGAAATTTTTGTCGAGCAGCCACCAGGGTTTGTGCATCCAGATTATCCTGGCTACGCTTACAAGCTGGACAAGGCATTGTACGGATTACACCAAGCTCCTCGAGCTTGGTATGCCACTTTAACTGAGCATCTTCTGGCTCACGGGTATACACGTGGCACCATAGACCAGACTCTGTTTATCAAGAAGGTGGGAAGTGATCAAATCCTGGTTCAGATTTATGTCGATGATATCATTTTCGGATCTACGAGCGAGGATCTCTGCAAGGAATTCGAGAGGGTTATGAAGAAGAAGTTTGAAATGAGTGCTCTTGGAGAAATGACACTATTTCTGGGATTGCAAGTCAAACAGAGTTCGCAAGGGATTCTTATCCATCAAGGGAAGTATGTAGATGATGTACTGGCGAAATTCAAGTTTACGGATGCAAAGCCTGCTGAAACACCAATGGCAGAGAGGCCACTATTGACTGAAGATGAAGAAGGAGAGTCTGTAAATCAACGTCAATACAGGTCTATGATCGGGTCATTGATGTATCTCACAGCCAGCCGTCCGGATATCATGTTTGCTGTCTGCAACTGTGCACGCTATCAGGCTAATCCTAAAACTTCTCATCTTACTGCTGTTAAAAGGATCTTTCGGTATCTTAAAGGCCGACCTCGGTTTGGCCTGTGGTATCCGAGGGATTCCAATTTTGACTTGTTTGCTTTCTCTGACAGCAATTTTGGAGGTACTGATAGTGACAGGAAATCTACATCTGCGGGATGCCAATTCTTGGGTGATCGGCTCATTTCTTGGCAATGCAAGAAACAACAAACAATGGCGATATCCACAGCTGAAGCTGAGTATGTTGCTGCTTCTGCTTCTTGTTCTCAAGTGGTGTGGATGCAACATCAATTGCAGGATTATGGTTTGACTTATCTTAACACTACTATTTACTGCGATAATGATGCTGCAATTCAAATTGCTCGGAATCCTGTCTTTCACTCCAAAACCAAGCACATTGATATTAAAGTCCATTTTATCCGAGACTGCTTTGACAGAGGCCTTATCACTCTTGAACAAATCGACACAGATGCAAATGCGGCCGATTTGTTCACCAAGCCTGTCAGCAGCTCGAAATTCAGAGTGCTTGTGGATTTTCTGAAAATGATCCGTTTTACTGACTGAGCATGTTTTTGTTTCGTAGGTAAATTTGTTCATAAAGTTTTTCTATTCGTAGGTAGTTTTTTTATTTATGCATAAATTTAGGGGGAGAAAAAAAATTCGAAAATCCAAAAACATTAAAAAATTAGAAAAATCCAAAAACATTATAAAAAAATAAAAAAAAAGAAGGGGGGAAGCAAGTGTTGAAATGACTGGGAAATGAAATGAACTTTCACATTATGGTCAAGGGCTGACACATGTAAGACCAGTATCGAAACCTTTTGACTCTAGTAGTGATGTGTTGGTAGGCTCTCCTCTTTAGACTGAAAACATTAGCTGTTTTGTTTAGAACTAAAGTAGTCTATGACCTCAGGAAAGAAAATCACTTGGAATTAGTGCATTTCTATTTGAATGTCTGTATGTTGTCCCGATACACACAATTCTGATCTGACTCTGAAATCTTCTCTGAAAAAACTCGTGTACCTCCTCTGCTGCATCCAGATACATGCTGACCTGGAGGTGCTAGGCAACGTCAGCTTCTGCTGCATCCAGATACATGCTGACCTAGCTGTACGTTGTCGCGCTGTAGATCTAAACACCCGAAAGAGGCCCTCTAGTGCCCAAAAGAAACCCAAATAAACCTATATCAAATTGAGAAAAACTCATTTGATCTGTATATTATATCATCTCTGCGAAAGATCTATTCTGTTCTTTTCTCAACCTACTCCCAGTTAAGCTTTCAGAGATCTGGATTGGACTTGTGAAATATGTGGTAGGGAAGATACTTGCATGATAGTGTGTACTGTTTATATTTTCGGGATTTGACTAATATTTGCCTGAGTGCTCATTGTTAAGTAATCAAAACATGATAAAATATGTTACAGACAGTTGTATGGAATAGGTCTGGGAAGATGAGTTTAGGTGGAAAAATATACCTGCAATCGCCTAGATCATTCGGGAATAGATCAGTGTTGATAAATGTTGTCAGGCCCGAAACCTCGTGATTTGATCCCTGAGTAATCTTTGTTGTTTTCCTATTTTGTTTGTAAATAACTAATATTTAATTATTTATTTTTGGTTTTAGGTTTTTCAACAAATCATACTCAGGAAGTTGTATGGATTTTTAATTGATTAAAATTTTGATTAATGGATTCAATTAAATCTAATTTAAATCATTAAAGATAATCCATTTGTTTATCTCGGTCCATTAAGCCCATGTTTAGGCCCAAGCCCATCTAATGGGTTTGAGTACAAAAGCAGGGTCTCGAGTCGAGACCTCATAACTCACTCGAAATCTTCAAAGTTTTCTCTCAAGAATTCCGGCGACAACCCTCTGCTCTCCGGTCTCGACTCATTGTTTTTCCGGTCTCGACTCATAACTTTCCGGTCTCGACTCATAGTTTTGAAGGTATTTGATGATCTGTTTGAAGTTTTGCAGGTCTGATGATGATCAGTTGAAGATTTGAAGAAATTGAAGAACCCTATAAAATTAACATAATTTGGTCTTCAAATCTTTTTGATGGTGTTATGAGATTTGATCCCAAGTGTTTGAAAGTCAAAGTGTTTGTGGATAAGGACTCGAGACTGTTGGTTGCGAGTCGCAACCTTATCGTAACTACTCGAGATCTGTTGTCTCGACTCATGGTCTCGACTCAAGGTCTCGACTAGAGATCTCGACTGTGACATTGGTTGCGACTCAAAACTTCTGATTGCGACTCGTGATCTCGAGTCAAAAACATCTTGTTTGGAGTTGATTTTTGATAATTGTGTATGTTTGTGACACACTTTCGGTTTGTGCAGATAATGGATTTGAGATTTATAGCAACTCATAATCAGGCAGGATATTTGGCACCTCCTCCAGAGAAACATCGGAGATTATACTCTTCGCTCATGAAAGGTCTAAACAGCTGCCGTATTGTTCACGCATTACGAGACAATCCAGTCATTTATGAAGGCCTCATTCAAGATTTCTGGAAGAATGCAAAGATCGAGGTGGTTGAAGGAAAGGGAGCTATTGTGTCTGAAATTCAGAAAATCACGATTACAATAACAGAGCAGATGATTCGTGAGGTGTTGCAGTTTAATGATCAAGACTCGGATTCAATTGAGGTTCCAGCTGGTACAGTTGAGGCTATTCTACCCAGACTCAGTTATGAAGGCAAATATCCCCCTCTGATCAAGAAGTTTGTGCATCCGTACTGGAGGTTGTTAGTGCACATGTTTCTTTTGTGCATATCTGAGAATCGGGGAGGCACCGATCAGTTGAATAGTACACAGACTGCTGCTTTGGTATGTGTAATAACAAATGAGTTGTTCAACTATTCGAAGTATGTTTTGGAGGCAATGAAAAGAAATGTTCTGGGAGTCAGAAAGGATAAGTTTCTCATGTATCCAAGGTTTATACAGATGATCCTCAATGCAAGTTATCCGCAGTTGGTGAAAACTGGAAACACATTGGAGTTGAAACCAATGGGTCCCGCATGTTTTGGTGCGCTTACTCCGAAGAAGAGTACGGAAAGGAAGTTTGAAGGAAAAATTCCCTTAGAGAAGTTTGGTCAGTTCGCTGAAACTGAAGATGTTGCTGCTGAACCAGTCATAGATCAACCAATTCAAGTTAATGTTGGGCCTGCTGTTGCTATCGTTGCTGAAGAGCATGATGTTCAAAGAGGTGTTGAAAGAGAATCTGAAAATGAGTTAGTGAATATTGATTCTGATGAGGAAGGTGTTTAGATTTCATTTGATTCTGATGTGGATATGGAGCTTCCTCCTGAAGCTGGAGTTTCTGATACTGTTTCAACTGCCCCACCTGTGATTTCTACTGAAGTTTTGGCTCAGTTATTAAAGACAGTGACTGAAACGATGGGAAAGCCTCCTTCTGATCTTTCAGTTCCAAATGAAGAGTCAAGTGAACGCCCAAAGGATCCTGATTCCCTTCCAGTTAAGCGGAAAAGGAGGGATCCTCGGCTCGGTATGTATGTTGAGAAGAACAAAGATCAATCCTTGAACACTGATGAAGATGATGAGGGTCTGTATGATTTTGATTTTGAGAAGAGTGTTGCTGATGCTACCAACCCCTCCACAGATATTTTTGAGGGTCTGTTTGATGTTGATACTCAAAGAACTGATATGGAAACCACCGATGTTACTGTTGAAGTTCAAGCTGCAAGTGTTGCTTCAGAGCCTGCTGGTGATGTATTGCTGGGTGTTTCTGATTCTGCCGGCCCCTCCAATGTTGCTCATGATGTGCCGAGCAGTTCTAGTGGTAAAAGGCCTGAGGAACCTTTGAGAATGCCGTTTGATGATGATTCTAGTGATGAAGATGAATTTATCAGTATGAGAGAGATGAAGAGAAGATTGGTTGTTGTTGAACAAGATTCGATTCACAAAGAAGCAAAGATCATCCAACTTGAAGATATCATAGTAAAGAAGGATCAACAGATTGAGCAATTGCAAGGAGATGTGAGTCTGTTATTTTCCATGGTCTATGATTTACGTGGTAAGCTTGAGAAAAAGTTTGGACAGGAGTTTTCTGATCCAACAGATGTTGAGAACCGAAAGAAGGCCTTTGAAGAAGATAATGCTGAAAAGAATGCTGCGATGGAGAAATACTTTGAAAGAGTTACTGATCCAGAAGCAGAGAAAGCAAAGGCAGAAAGGATTAAAAGAAAAAGAGAGTTGGTGATTTTGAAAAACAAGAATCTGAATCCAGATGATGTTGATGCTCAGGCTTCTCATCATATGATGGATGTTGGTGAGACTTTGTATGATAAAGTTGGCAATCGCTCGGGAGTGGTAAGCTGGGGTTATGACCATGACAGACATAGGTGGTGGATCAAGAGAAAAGTTGGTCCGGTGGAGTGGTACAAACATCCTGGCCAGTTTCAATCGTTTACAAAGGTTGATCTGACAGAATTATCTAATGCTCCTTATGTTGATGATAACCCTGGAGGTCCTGGACACATATTTTTCGAAAGATTGAAGAGGGAAGTTCAAAATAACTTTCCATCGATGCGCACTGCTGACTCAATTGTTAAACCTCTTAAGGGTGTCCGGGATTCATTTACCAAAAAGCGAATGAAAGTGGTGCACTGGCCGGTAACAGACAAAGAGAAGGTAATACCGTTGGTCAAGAAGATTCCACAAGGTGCTCTGAAGTCTCTGCATTTTTGGGCTTATGATGAGCGTCTTGGTCAGGCAGTGTTCGTCTGTGATGGTGATGTCAGTTTCCGTTTAGTCGATCAAGTGGATGTGTTAAACATTGCTCTTGAAGATTTGGAGGTTTTAGCTCAAAATCAGATTCGAGCAACTGAAAAGTATGAAGATATCGCGAAGGGTTGGACTGCCGCTGTTGCGTCCGCTATTCACATTCGCAAAGTTGGATTTGGTGGTTTTCGAGATCGTTTGGGAGGTGGTAGCAACACTTGAAGAATCAAGAACCTGCATGCATAAACCTAGGGGGAGATTGTTGGAACCTGAAGGTTTATTCATGCAGGTGAATATAGTACAGGGGTTAAAAGGGTTGTTTTTGTTTTATTTCTTAATGTTTGTAATGGGCCGATTAGGGGTGTTAGGGTCAACTCGCAACCCATTAGTGTTTAGGGCCTAGATTTCGGTCCTAGTGTTTAGTATATATACAAACCTCAACCTTAGGGTTGAGGTTGTTGGTTGTGTAGCCGGTTGCGAGTCCCTGTGATAGTTCTTGTATCAGTCTACGTTCATCGTTGAATGCAAGAATCTTTTGGTTTGTGATTTCGATTACTCTCAACTATCATTGATTATTATTGTTTAATCTTGAATCGTCTTGTGACTGAATTCCGCGCTTTCACAAGATATTATTGATATCATTGATTGATCCTGCTCTGGTTTTACAGTTTTTTTTTTGAACGGCTAATTTCTTTAATCCCCTGTCGTCTGTGGGTCTTGAACCCAAGACCTTCCCCTTCCCAACCTAGCTGCTTTTAAAGGCTTTGCCTTTGTCAATGATCCACCACCCAATTAGTTTTCATGTCTCGTTGTTACGTGCGTGTAAAGGGGATTGGTAGACGGAATTCATCCCTACCTCCAGATTTCATAGCTCCAGTGCAGTTAGATGACACTTCCGACCTTGGGGCCAAGGCCGCTTTGGAAGGGCGGGATAATGTTACGACCCATGTAAGGGACACCGACCCAAGCGTGCAGTCCTAACCCAGACGCGTTATCACGAGGCCAACTCATTTTCGCAACTAACAAAAAAAAGGATAATATTTTAAAATAAAACCTATCCATGGTATGCATGCAATCATGCATGAAATATGGGTATTATTTGAAACAATATTGGTGGTAGTAACGTACCTAAGCAAAATTGGTGGAAAGGCATCACTAGAGATTCTTAAAATAATAGTGATCCCCCTTGAAAGTAGTCAATTTCCTTTTTTTTTTTTTGTTTATTGTAGCTTGCATTTCCATATTTCCATTCTCAAAGTGATTGTATATTCCCTTGTTTTAATAATGGACACGATAACAATTATCTCATTCGATTTCTTTCTCTGTGTTACTTTCTAGCAAGACCAGACCAGTTCATCTCGAATAGAACCTTAACACTATATCCTTTTTCTTTTACTTATCGTAGCTTTCTGATGTATTAAGTGTGTGTTTTTGTTTGTATCCTGTATACATATAAAATTGCATGCTTTGCAAAAGAATAATAGAATAAAAATAATTTGATTGATTTGGTATGAAATTCCTGCTTTTTTTTTTTTTAATAAAGAGACATTAGCACCATTGATCTCTAGATCAAGTGGTGGAAGATTTGCATATCTTTTGAGAAATGCAGGTTCAACTCCCATTTGATGCAAAGTGAGACACTGGTAGACAATGATAGAAGACCCATAGAAACATGGGTTCGATCATTGAGCCAAACGAGTTTTACTCGTAATTTCAACGTCGTGCCTACGGGCGGGTGGGTTATCGGGTTTTCCTCATAATTGATGATGAACTCGGGTTACTCTCGAAGCACTCCGTTTAATCTAGTAAATACCTTGAAAGTGCTCGAGATTGATTTAATTGTTCGGACATTCCAAGCCCGGTCGCCAGCAACAGCTTTGGACTTGGAATGACGTTTGTTTTGAGAAAACTACTAAATTCCAAATATAGCCCTAAAGTCCTGAAAGCAACGAAATAGGCATTGCTTGCATTGTGAGGTTCAAGATAGGGGTATTATTGGAATAAGAATGAGAAAAAAGTAGAGGCCAAAACAGAGGTATTGATGGACACATCAGGGTGCAGTCACAAATCACAATCATCATCAAAGTGCACCTACACACTACACTGTACCCTTGTTTTCTAATAATCAAATCTAGTAGATAGCGAAATATGTGCAATTGATAAAACATTTTTCAGATTTTTAATTTAAATTTAAATTAAAAAAATAATATATGAGAGAAAATCAATCAAACATTTTTTTAGGACTCGAGCTAATCACACACGCTCCTCGACTATTTACACACACTGAAACGTCGCGTTTTGGTTAAAGCGTAACGTTTTGGAGTAAAGTCAACATACAATAACTGAACCTGCCAGTCCTTGTTTGTTGACCTCGTACCTAAGCGTTACGCTTTGGCCAAAGCGCGACGCTTAGGTTTGACTCTTTGTTTTTTGGTGGAAAAAGTAAGGTTTTGGTGGGGTGTTGGTTTGTTGTTTCGTTGTATTTGTTTGTGTTTTTTTTTTTTTTTGTTGAAAAGTTGTAGATTTTTGTTTTATTTTTATAAAATATATATAATTTAAAGTTGATTTATAACGGTCGTTTAACGTGAGTGTACCGGTTATAGTTGATTTATAACAGTCGTTTATAAGATACGTTTCATTATGTCATTGTTTTTATAAATGTTAACTGATTTTATTTTGATAAATTACACGAACATGTTTAATTAAAACACCGTACAATAAGTTGCGAAAGAGACGTATGAAATAAACGCAAACAATCGAAACAAAAATCGTGTAAATAAAAAATCAACTGCATAACAATATAAAATCAGTTTGTACATACAAAACAAAAGGTACAACTAAATGCCTAATACAAAAGTACAACTGAATGTCTAATACAAAATAAAAACTAAAGCTACTGATACTCTGGCGGTGGAAACGTTGGCAGTGGATGGGGCGGCAATCCCAAATGAGCCCGGATCTCCATGAGCGTCTCTATGATCCACGCCTGCTGTCGGTCAGAACGTCGGAGGCGCCGATCGAGTCCCGAGCCACCGCCTGCACAGCAGGAGGCAGGTCTGCAAAGACGTGTTGTGGGTACTGCGGAGGTGGCGACAGTGGGATCTCGTCGTCAACTACGTGATTAGCCAGAGGCGAATGCGGCGGCGGAGGATGAGCCTGATCCTCAGGCTCATCCAGACCCAGAGCCTCACGCTGAGCCTGCCGAGCCGCCTGCTGAACAGCCGGAGGCGCTATTACACCGTCCCTAAGCTCAATGACTACTAGGATCACCTCCGGCAACACCTCAGGCTCCCAAACCTGGTGATCGCTCGTTCAAAAGCGCATGCTAATCTCGTCAAACTGGTGCGTCAAACGCATGCTCGATACTAACGCTCGGCCTAATCTAGTCGACAGTATGGCCGAGGATAGCAGCGGGTCACTCTCGGGCACGATCCCTAAAGAGCGCGCGATCACGGTAACGTATGACCCGCCAGATATTCAGCCTGAGGATATGGTTCACCTCCATATCCGTAATCCGAATAGCCGTGTTGGGTGTATGAGTCTTCCACAGGCATATTTAAGTCCTGCTGCACCGTATTGTCACGATAACGAATGCCAGATACAACCTCTTCCTCCTTCGTGTTGGAAGGGATCAGTTTATCGTACGAGGCAGAAATAGCGGTTCCCTCGTAAGAATCTGGAACAACGGACTCATTAGAGTATTCACCAAAAAGGTAGTTGCTAAACCACGACATCCTATTTTGAAGAAACGCTACTAAAACAACAAAACACCAGAAAGAATGAAACACGGTTTGCGATTTTCGAATTTTGAATGAGTATCGAATGCATGGCCAGCCTCTTAAAAGCACCAGAATTTGGAGTCGAAGCACCGCGCTTTGGCCAAAGAGCGGCGTTTAAGGTTACGCGTGACACATCTGACAACCTCGTACAGAATATAACCTCGTATCATAGTCACATCACCTTTTTACAGAATATAACCTCGTATCATAGTCACATCACTTTTTTCTGGAAAAAGAACCCTAAATGTTGAGTTTTGGCTAAAGCGCGACGCTTTGGGGGGGGGGGTGTGGAAATAAGAAAGCGTGTGTGAATATCATGATTCTTTTTTTAGTGTTTTACACCTCTATACCTATGTTAGTGATATGTTAGTGAAGTAGGTCGATATCGGTTCGGTTTTATTAGGCAATGACACTCGATAAAACATTCGAAAGAAATATGCAAAACATGATATCACCACGTGTTTTACATCGGCCTAAACCACAAATAGAAATTTACACCGGACGATATCATTGTGACACATTAAAACGCGAACATTCCTAGTTGAACCTTTATTTTCCCAAAAAATAAAAGAAAATGTTAGCTTTTAACTTTCAAAAATCTTAAGGTCCTTTATAATCAAATTATCTTTAATCAGAATGTGAAAAAAAAAGATGATATCTATGAAAATGAGTGTACGGTATGATGTTGGTTCGGTTCAATTCAAATGGGTTCGTTATTGTACGGTATGATGTTGTCACTTGGTATAACAATCGAAATATATGTGCCCAAGAGGATATCAACATCTCATTAACATTGATCGGTGCATTTTATGTAGACTCTATCGCATATTAATTATAATAAAATTGCATTGATCTTATATCAAATATATTGTGTTGACCCACTTTATCATAATGGGTGTTTAAGGTGAAAACGGGTTAAGACGATACTATTAACCTAGATACAATAAATGATAATTAGAGTGTAGAGAGTGGTTACACACTTAAAAGTGGTAAACTTCAAAATTAACCAATGAGAGTGTCTCATGTCATTCAATGAAAAGTATCTTAACTATGCTCAAAAGCAATGTTTTCAGAACCGGATCGGACATTGAACCGGCTAGCTTACTGGTTCACTGGTCGGACCGGTTAGACCGGTTGAACCGGATTTAAGAACCGGATATTTAATATATAATATTTTAATTTAACAATTAATAATATATAAAAATTATAAACTAAATATATATATGAAACTAAAGTATATATACGCTTTTCTAAATATCTAGGCATTGAAATTTGAGAAAAAAAAATATAAACATGTGGACCATATCTTCTATATCGAAAGTTGAAGCCAGGCTTCTTCATCCCCATATGCTCCACGCCATTGGAAAAAGAAACAACACCACTGGAAAAGGCTTATCAACGTTGCACACTCCAAATCAGAACTCCAAATCCACCACCATGACTCCACATCTTTTTTTTGAACGGTAAAATTCTATGATTAATAGAACAGGGCCAGCATATGCTGTAAAAACCCAAAGTAAAAAACAAAAGAAGACAATCAAAACAAAACAACTACACCCACCAATTATTCTACTAACTCACTAAATCTCTAATATTAAAGTCCGCCCATCTCACCCATACAATATCATTAAGTTTCTCCCTGCTTTTTAACCAAATGAAACTGTCTGCCATTATCGTTTCTACTATGTCGTTGCTGGTTCCAGTTTATCTTCAAACTCCTTTTCGTTTCGAGACTTCCAAATATTCCACACAGTTGTTTGAAACACTGTTCTAATAACTTTCTTCCACTCGTTTGATCCAGTTAGTTCGTTAACGTACTCTAAAGTTTCTCTACACCCGCGGAATTCAGTGGACGTTGGTATTTTTAGCCAAACGAGAATCTTTTTCCAAACAGATTTTGATGATGTACATCCGCATATCACATGATCAACCGTTTCCTCTTGTATCCCGCATCTTGAACATAACTGATTATTCATCGGAATTCTTCTTCTTATTAGTTCCTTTTTAACCGGGATTCTCTCAATCATCACTCTCCACGTAAAATAGTTAACTTTCGGTGGTACCCACTTATTCCAATATTTCCATTCTTCCTCGACTCCGATTCCATGTTGTTTGATTATCTGATTTCTGGTCGCCGCAACCGAAAACACGCCTTTGTTGTCTGACTTCCACTTCCATCGGTCCTCTCCAGGTTTGAATTTAACGCTATTTAATTGTTGCAACATTCTGGTCCATTGATCCCATTCCTCTTCAGTTCCCGGTGGTCGTGCCCATCCTAGGTTCCACTGATTCTCATTCTCAAGCCTGATAGCACAATCTGCCACTTTCGCTTGTCTCTTTGTAGCAATCTTGAAAAGCGCTGGATAGCTCTCTTTAAGTATCTTGCCGTCGCACCAATTATCCAGCCAGAACTTTACTGTTTTACCTCATCCTACCTCTGCTACAATCTGCCTTCCACATACCCCAGATCCACTATTTTATGAATATAAATATTAATATTGTGGTTATCAACTCCTAAAATAACTTAGCTTGTTTTCCAAGACTCCATCTCCTATATATATAGTCATTGTATTCTCTTGTATTTGATACACCTATCAATGAAATATTAATTTCTTTTTCTCTACATCCATTCTATATTGTTTAGCTATTAGGCTTGTTGTTTCACAACACGTTATCAGCACGAAAGCGCTTTTCTCATAAACCCTAGTTTTAAGCCGTCGCCGTCACCGTAAATCCAGCACTCTCGATTTTTTTTTCTGATTGGGCCCCCACGACAATCCATTCATCCGCAGAGAACCACGTATCCCTGCTCTCATTACTCGATGATTAGATTTGATCGGTAGCTGCCCCATCCCAAGAATATACGGATGTGACAATCACTAAATTTGAAAGGTAATCCTGATTTTATTTATGAACTTTAATCGTATTATGGAAATTGGATTTTGTTAGTTGTGAGGGAACTAGAATCTAGAAGGGGAAGATGAGACGGTCAGGTATGCATCTAGGTTTTGCATCTGGTTAAGTGTGATATATGAGTTTGATTTTATTTATTTAACAACCCAATTTATTTATGCTTTTTCCTATTTGAATCGAAGTAATTAATTTGATAGGTAAATAGCGTTTTGAAAATAATAGAAGTAATCAGATATCACGACTCAGTTTGTATTTTTTTAGTGGGTTATTATTAGAGAAAAAAGAAACTTTTGTGTTTTATTTTTTATATAGTAAACATTAATATAATGTTATTTTTGTAATTTGTAATTAGTCAAAACACTAAATAAGATCACTCGGTAAATGGATTATTTGTATTTTACTATAGTAACGATTGTTATAATGAATTAACAAAATTAGCCAGTGTGTAATTTTTGGCGAAATCATTGGCAAATAATAGTTTTTTTTTTTAAGTTGAATTCTGGTGAACAAGATTTTTCAAAACTATTTTCTGTTATTAATATTATTTATTTTAATTAGTAACCGGCCCCCTGGTATATAATTCTTTTATTATCCTTGATGTGTGGAAATGTGACTATTAATTTCGAACAAGTTTTAAAAATGGAATCGCTAACTAAACCAGCCATAATCGGCAAGTGCACCGGTCGCAGTGTAGTGTACATGGCAAGACCGGATATCAATCCGTGGACACTATATGCAAACTTTAGATAATGAACCTCTATCGAATAAAAAGTCAATTTTTAAGTTTGTTTTAAGTTGATTTTTGATATTTAACTAATAACTAAATTAATTAAGAATGCTAGAAAACAAAACAAGCAAAATGAAGCAAACACCGAGAGCAAATTGTGATCAAATATATATGAGATAAGGATTACCTAGGTGTCGAATCCCTAGAATCATGCAATGCTAATATGACAATGATAATGGTTAAATATCTATTTCCCTCGATTGACCTCCCGCTAGAGATGTCCCAAACGAAAGAGCAAGACTAAATGTGAAGTGCTAGAACGAACCGGCTCGAGCTATCGATACCAAATCCTACGAAGATCAAGCAATGAAAGCAACTTTACCCCCAAAACCCTCAAATCGCAAAGCAAACTCAACCTTGATAATTGAAATCCTAGGAAACCTTAATTACGATGCAATAAACGAGCCCGAGCTATCGGTCACCCAATCTACCCACCAATAATTAGCTAATAACCTAGCTCACCCTAATCGTCTTTCGAGTCACAAGATGATGATGCAAGTTTTAATATAGTGGTTTTAATTATTAGTCAATTTGGTCAATTTCTCAACACAATATTCAACCCGAAAATCCTAAGATAACCGAATTAAATTAAATCCTAAGTCTAGGGGGAATTTCTTCATGCCTAAACCGTTAAATTTATTGACTAATAAAACAATCAAAACATACCAACATGCAATATCAAGATCAATTACAAGGAAAGATTATGTAAATCACATCAAATAACCATAATCATGTCAAAATCGCATTACAATCATCAAGTTCATCTAAACCCAGGTAGCATGAAAAGTTTTGCTACTTAGGCCACACGGGGTGGTTCACTAGTGATGGGTTCTAGTGATGGGAGCACCCAATCAAATCATGTCATGTCAGCACCCAATATTCTAGTGATAGTGATAGAAATGTAGTGGGGGTGGTATCACTAGTGATGGGGATTTCAATGTACAAGTATTAATGCACAATGTACAAGTCATACCCTATCAAAACTCAAAGTTTAACGCGTGACCACCATAACTCGTTATACTATAACTCGTTATAAAAAGCACCGGCGGCGGTGTTCCACCCCGTTATATAATTTCATCACGGGGATTAACGGATGTGCCCCGGGTGCTCTTATATTAATAAAAAACATAACAAACTCGGTTCTAAAAATTAAACAAAACATGGTTCAATGCAAAAGATTAGAGAAATAAATATGATATCGAACCCGCAATGCCACGAACTCGAACCGAATGCTTCTTTTTCTTTCCTCTTATGCGAACCCACTGAACCACTGATATTTGTCTTGCTCTTCGAAAACAATAAGATACTAGCAATTCTCCTTTTGTTCCTTGTCTTCTGCCGCCACTTGCTAATTGCCTTCTGCCGAAAATAATAGGCTCCCCAATTAATCTCTCTTTTGATGTTATCGAAAATAAAATAGGAGAACAAAACTCTCTTTTTTTTCCTCCTGTTGCCGCCAATCTTCTGTTGCCTGTTGCTTTATTTCGAAATCCAATTATCTCCCCTCCAACTGCCCTTAGGGTTTTAATAATCAATATCCATTAATTTGTTTCAAGGCCCAAAGAAACAATTCGAATATGATGTTATAGTGAATGCATGACTGAAGCATTTTTTCTTTTGGGCGGCCCACTATTATCTTGTCCACAAACTGCACGTTGTTCAATTAATATGATGCATTCAGCCACTCATTGATTTTAAATTGTTAATTTGTTGAACTTGAATGATTATGTGAAGATATGAATATGAATATGAATTAGACAATTAGTGATGTTAATTTGGTGAAACTTGAATTCGATATTTAGGTATGAAGAAAATCGACAACTTTTCCAAACATAACCATCGTCATCTTCAAGTATTAAACCCTAGAAAATAGATTTGTGAATGCACTTGGTTGGTTAGATCTACCATAGAAGAATCACCATGTTTTTCTTTATTATTCTATCAGATTTTTTATTATGTGATAAATTTTACCCGACCCAAACTGTTGAATCGACCCGAATTTTCTACATCCCATCCTATGATACTAAAGTATCTAAAAATAATGAACCCACGGAAAAAAATTCCTGAATCCGCCACTTAGGGTTTTAATAATCAATATCCGTTAATTTTACCCAAACGTGATGTGTATATAATACATTTTTATTCCCTTAGGGTTTTAATAATCAATATCCGTTAATTTGTTTCAAGGCCCAAAGAAACAATTCGAATATGATGTTATAGTGAATGCATGACTGAAGCATTTTTTCTTTTGGGCGGCCCACTATTATCTTGTCCACAAACTGCACGTTCAATTAATATGATGCATTTGAATGTGATGCATGTCCATTTGCATGGCTGTGTCATATTTGATGCTTTTGGCGGCCCACTGTTGATGATTTCGAACATTATATAGCCAACAAATAAATATGTATATAAAACCAACTTTCATCTTACGGGTATTTTAGCAGCCCAAACTTCATGCGGCAGAAAATATCTGCAATCTTTACTTCAGTCACTGGCACCCCACTCTGCCCAACTGGCTGACTATTCCCTTATTATTCATTTTCGCTCCATTTGTACCAGGACCTAGCAAAACACAAAATAATATAATAAATTACTAAAAACTAAGTAAAAGCAAATAAAACTATACAATAATTATACATTTTACACGAGGAAAATATGTATATTTTACCAGACATCAATCCTACTATTTGAATGATTAATTTCAAATATTATCGCTAGGTTTTGAATTTTGATAATATATATTATTAAAATATGCATTACTTGCCTTTAATAGAGGTTGTCTTATATATAATAATAGTTGTTAAGAGCTTATCATGTATTTCGTCAGTATGTGTATTTTGATTTTGAATTAAGTTATGTTTAGTTAATTATGTGACATCCATCTAAAAGACTAACCCTAAATTTTAATGTTAAACAAATTAGTTTTTATCTAGAAGCATTATGAATGCCTTTACAAGAAACTAAATTGATATCATCTATAGTTCAGTTCTTTAGTTTTAAATGCATTGATATCATTTAGTAACTTAAAGTTGGAACTTTTACGATGGGTAAACTTTATTTACTATTAGTAAGCTACTTTAAATATACATAAAGCCAAATTACAACAAGGATACGGATTTGTATATGCGTATCATCTTTTATTGGTGTTAATATTTTACCTTTATTAAATTGAATGAGTCGCATAAGATTTGAATCATTGAATGCGTGGAGATTTTAAAAGAAATTGATGCTAATTAAAAGACACTGATCCAATTCTTATTAATTCTTATTTGAAAGTTATAAATGATTATATGTTATTAACATAAAAGTTGATGGAGATATTTATACACGGAGTCACAAATATTTATATGTTAGATACATTTGTGATTGGTTATGTATAAATTATAAAAATATATATGCTTATAGTTGATAAAAAGAATATCTTATTTCATTGAGTTTTATTATAACTTGTTTTACATGACGACATATTATAATCTAATGTATTGTATTGTATGATTTGACTTTTTGCATAGTTTCTATCATATACGCTTATTATTAGATAGTATTGAATAGAACTCCTAAACTAGAGTTGTGGTTTTTATCACTATCATGAAATGGAATAAATATCTTTTGATGAGACACCTGAAGTGTGTACTCCCTAAATATCATTATCTGTTTGTAGAAGGTCATAAGATTTTAGACCGATAAGAATCATATGACTTATATATATGTAATTACTTCTCGATTGAAATTATGTAAAGAGAAGATTATTTATGTGGAAAATCTAGATATAAATTTTCCCATTTATCACATATGATGGTGAAAGATTGAAATGGTTATATATCCATGTGACGAGAAAATAATGAAAAACCATGAAACTTGTTTGGTTTTACTCTGATCCATGAAGTTAATATATATTGATCATGGACATCATTGAGAAACTTGTAAAGCTGGTTATGTTAATAATGAGATCGGCCATCAAAAACGTAATGCAACGATGATCATGTTAATAAAGAATATGATCACCACAAGTGACAAATAAAGGGAGTGATTGATTATGTGAGAATAACAATATGTGAAAGGATAAATAAAATAATACATTATTCTCTTGTATTTTTAGTCATGTATATAAAGCACATATTATCATAAACCAGAAGTTTATGGATTATAATTATTTAATTAGTTGCCATGACCGGTTAGACCACACCGAGTCGATGATGTTGTGAAACTTAACGAAGAATCAAAAGATTCTTGCTGACAATTAAACTTGTCATATTTGCTCTCAAGGAAAATTAATGATTCACCAACCAAAGTAGGGTAAGAATCCCTAAATATTCTGGAAGTGATTAAAGGAAATGCATATCCCAACATGATACCATTTAGTGTTTAAATCGATGCATCATCTAAATAGTTATCAAATCCACAACCTAAAGTTTGTGTGATTATGGCTTAGCTAATGTGATCACAAGCATATTATTCCAGATTGACATATTTATTTTGGTTGTAATAGTGAATTGGATTCCTAAGTTATTAAATCATCTTTGGAATACATGTTTTGTTGAGACAAACGCTAAATGTCTATGATTGGTTGCAAAACCTATGATCATGAGAGTAGAAGTTCATATGTTATGGACATGTTATTTTACATGCAACATTAATTCAAATCAAGCCGACAAGTCATAATACTTTCTCCCCATATCGTTGGTTTTTGGTCAGGAACCAAAGATGTCCCATCAAAGATTTTGGTTGTACAACATATATTGAAATTGATCCACCACGATGCACAAAGATGGGACCTTAAAAAGTGGTTGGGTATATATGATAATGAATAGAGCCATTGACGAGATATTTAATTACGGCTCAATTATTTGATATACATATCAATGGATTAACATTCCCAACATCAGGGGGAGATAAAAAGCAGTTGGAAAAAAAAAGAGTTGGTATGAATTATCATTGATCCTCAAAAAACTAAAAGTGTGAACCAGAAGTTCAAAGAATAACTCATATACAAAGATTAGCGAATCTATTACCAGACGCATTCACTGACCTTAAAAAGGTGATTATGTCACATATACCAACTGCTAATGCTCCAATTAAGATGAGTGTCCTAGAAGGACAACCACATGTTTGTAATAGGTCTATTGCACGTCTGAAGCGTGGTAGACTAGTCGATTCCAATAATAATATTCCTCGAAAGTTGGAGCAACTAATTAAGATGGTCAAGTCGGGGTTATATTAAAAAGGTCTCATGAAGAGACGGTAGACATGATGGTTCAAGAAGAACCTCAGGTACCTGAAACTAAAGAGATCCCGATAAGTTGTATTATGTCTAAGAAATGTATGGAATCGAAATAAAAAACGACGTCGTTATACTTTTGTATATAATATAGCAAGCGCTTGAAATGATGAAATGACGAGGATCAAGATTTAAGATCTGCCTATGAATGAAAATACATAAATGATTGGCCAAAATGGAAAGACGCAAAGTATGGCAGATTTAAATTCTCTAATGAAATGGGAAGTTTTCGTACCAACAGCCCATACAACTGAATTTGTAAAGTATGTTGGATATTAATTGGGCTGTTATGCGAATCATGTGAAAATCAAATTAAATGAGATAAGGCAAATACGATGCACAAGGATTTTCGCAAAAACCCATGATTGATTATAATGAGACACAATCTCTAGTGGTGGATGTAATGACTTTCCAATATTTTATTAGTCTGGTAATATAAAGAGAGAATTGATATGCGTCTTATGAATGTTATGTATCACTTGATACTAAAAGTTTACATGAAAGTCCCTTAAGGATTTGAACTATCAAAAATCATGTAAAATGAGTTCTCGAGAACGATTGATCGTTGTATACAAATTCATATTTGAATACGTTGAATATAATTGGAACTCCTGATGAGTATCGTAAAGCATTTAAGTGCTTATAAGGTTAGTTGAAACATCTTAAGGATGTAATACTTATGCACCAATAACTATACATAGAAAACTTGTGCCTGGTTATTATGGCATCTTAATGTACAATGTATAAGCATGGTACAATATGGATTAAATATTTAAGACATCCTTGCATATGATATAGAATCAATGAGGAGGTATATGTAATAGAACTCCTAAAGAGTGAATGCACATACATTTTTTTCAAAGTTGAAAGAAGTATGTCTATGATTGCAAATGCCTGAAGCATTGATTTCAACTCCTCAAGAATCTATCTTTATAAAGTTAAAGATAGTATGAACTAAAATAGTCAAGTTGAGTGTTGTACAACTCATGATATATTCTGATAAAGAGCAATATAAGTTTGATAATATTATCCATCTTTATCAAATGTTCTTTCTTAAAAGTTCACTATAATCGCAATTTACAGTGATGATGTCATCATCAAGAGAAACTGGCGATCTTTTAGAAGGGGAATTTTTTTTAATGACCCTAGCACAGTCTAATTATTACTCGACTTGCAGTTCGAGTATATTTGTAATCATACTTTTATCCATCTATCAAACTACATCTAGAAGATGTTAGTGGGACATTTTAGTATGTAGAGAGCTCAACCTTATAGTATGTTAAAAGTTGTTCAGATACTTTTTGTAAGAAATGATTATTATCATCTCCTACCAAAGTAGAGATTCTCATTTCAAAAGTACCATGGCTAAAGTGCAATTGTGCATTAACTTAATTGTCTAGTTATGCATGATAATATATATTTTTTTATTTGAATTTATCAACATGATATAACACATGTCCAATGAGGAGACGTTTGAATGGTAAAACAGATATGTCGATACCCTAAAGGTAAGAATGATATGTGTCTATATTTTACTAACCCATGAAAGCTAGTTCTGTTGGTCTTGTAGATATAAAGAATGTAACACAATAGTCTTGGATCTTATGGTATTTGTTCGCAAAAGGAAGCACTAGAAGCCTCACAAGAAGATTTTACAACATTACTCAATATAAAGGATTGCACTTCAAGGCATCAAACGACAAATCATTCTACAAAAGTTTTGAGCAACTTTCGAGGATGATGGACACACTTTACTTAAAGGATACATATTATAATGAAGGGGAGATTTATTCAAGTTGCACTCTTTTTCTCTTGACTAAGTTTTGTCCCATTGGGTTTTCTTAGTAAGGTTTTTAATGAGGCAACATACCTGATACAGAAGTATCAGGGGGAGATAATGCGCATTACACGTTGCACTCTTTTTCCCTTAGCTATGGTTTTGTCCCACCGGGTTTTCCTAGCAAGGTTTTTAACGAGGCAATATCAAGCGTATTATGTTGATAACCAAGGGGGAGTGTTATGAATATAAATATTATTATTGTGGTTATCAACTCCTAAAATAACTTAGCTTGTTTTCCAAGACTCCATCTCCTATATATATAGTCATTGTATTCTCTTGTATTTGATACACCTATCAATGAAATATTAATCTCTTTTTCTCTACATCCATTCTATAATGTTTAGCTATTAGGCTTGTTGTTTCACAACAGTATATACGCTTTTCTAAATATCTAGGCATTGAAATTTGAGAAAAAAATATAAACATGTGGACCATATCTTCTACATCGAAAGTTGAATCCAGTCTTCTTCATCCCCATATGCTCCACGCCATTGGAAAAAGAAACAACAACAACCACTAGAAAAGGCTTATCAACGTTGCACACTCCAAATCAGAACTCCAAATCCACCACCATGACTCCACATCTGCCTTCCACATACCCCAGATCCACTATTTTTCACAGATCCCCTTCAAATCTGCCATAGTGGATGTAGCTATCTTGCAGCAATTCACAAATACAGGTTCGATCGCCGAATCGGTCCAACCGCCCGACCGGTCAACCGTTACAAACCGGCCGAATTTTTCAAACACGATCGAATCAATGCAACCGGACCGCCATCCTTACCGATTCCTGCTTGAACCGGTCGGACCGACCAGTCCGATCCGGTCGTCAAAACAATGCTCAAAAGTGTTGGCAATTGTTAGACACTTCATGAATTGCTAAACTATTTGAAAAAAAAGGAAAAAGGTGTGATTGGTTGAGATGACATGGACCCCACCCCACACCCCCCCCTCTCTCTCTCCTGTGCTCCCTCTCCCCGCATCGGCAACCTGTTACCGCTTTCAAACCTTCACCTAACGGTAAAACCCACCGGCGGCGGTGTTACCGCGCGGTAAACCGGCTTTGCCAAGTGAGTTTGTAGCCCACTCCGCATCCCCTTAATAAACAAAAGGAAATGCTAATGATCAAATATGGTTATGTGTATCAAGGATATATTAGCTGAAGAAATATTACATATACTAAATTATAATCAAAACACATGAGCATTAAAAGAAATCTAAAATAATGTTTGTTTTGACATTTTTTTTGGTTGATCGAAAATCACAATTAAAGGAGTTTGATTTCGTAGCTTACCAACATCATATGAATTGAATTAAATCTAATTTATCTATGTTGGTCCAATAGTGAGCCATCGAAAATAAATAAATTATGGGCTGCAAGTTAGCTTAAATGGACTTCAAAAGAAATCTTAATGGACTGAGTGGGCCATTACAAAACGAAGAGTATGAAAAGAATAAAAGGGGCATCGCTAAGAAAGAGGGGATTATCTTTGGCAGACGTCTGCTGGAGATACCCCAGGTCTGACGGCTGAATTTCTTTGAGACATCGCCGAGAAGAGAGTTTTTGATGGCAGGTTCTTGGAGTTCACGATACAAGATGATGAGCATGCGGGACTAAACGCTTATTGCTTTCACCCGGATGAAGGATTGTCTCGTTTTGCATTAGACTTTATTTTTATGATTCTTATTAACGGGTAAATCTTGACCACTTGTGTTGATTTTGTGAAACGTTTATTATATTTGAATTGTTTGTCGTTTATCAAGCGTATTAACAATTTCGTTGCATTGCTAGCAGGTAGGGCTGTTCAAATTGCTCGAGACTCGTTCGATGCTCGATCGAAAAATGTTTGGAATTTGCCCGTTCGATTCTGCTCGATTGAAAAAGGCGCTCAGCTCGGATCGGTTTGAAACGAACCGAGCATGAGCAAGGTCCGCTCAGTTCGGTTCGACTCGGTTGGCTCGAATTATTTTTTAATATATATATATATATATATATATTATTTAATAACTAGATGCGCATAGTAACAATGTTTGGTCCAAGATCCGACTAGAGCCCATTTAATTATAGAATTAAAGGCTGATACCACTAGTGCATTGTCTAATAATCTAGAGTAATTGAGTCAAAATGTCAAAATACCGAAATGTGAAGCGTCGATCGATGCTCAAGTGTCAACCCGCTATTCAATTTAGAAGCACATAACCTTAATTAAAACCCCGCATCACCCATCATTATTCAAATTCTTTGTCGCCAAGACGCCAACTCCCTATGGCTTTGCTTCAATCGGTTCATTCGATTTCAAACTTCTCATAGAACAAAGGTCTACTTCAATCGATCAACGATTTATCTTTCCGCTCAGATGATATCAGTAGAACCAGTTGAGTTTTTTTTCTATTCCTTGGTATTTCGTAAATTTATACGTGTGTTCTAATTGGACGAAACTTAGGGACAAAAACTGCACTTTACTCTAAAAACTAACAACTCCATCGTCACTTTTCTATTTGTTATGTGACGCTCGATACTCGCTAAATGTTCGTTCGAAAAATACTCGGATCGAAACGCGCTCGCTCGACTTTGGCTCGGTTGAAAAAACGCTCGGTTCGGTTTGTAAACGAACCGAGCACAAGCAAAGGTCCAATCGGTTCGGTTCGGCTCGTGAACAGCCCTACTAGCAGGTTGGTAAATTGATGGGTAATTGATATAATTAAACGGGTTATGTCACACCCTCAAATCCCACATGTGGAGTATTACCGCGAGGCGTGCGATTGCTCAGGATCCAACCACTAATTATTCTAAACCGTTTTGCGAAATTTGTAAATTGTTACAGATAATACAATTAGTGATTTAATTTAGAAGTTTTCAAAAATATAACTTAAGTTTGCAGCGGAAATAAAAGATAAACCCCTTTGCAGTTTGGAACCACAATTTAGATGAATGTACAAAACGTACAACTTACACGCTCCATTTGTTTGCATTGTTCATCTGTAGTTGTACCTAAAAACCTGCAAACATGCAGTAAGGTGTCAACATAAAGTTGGCGAGTTCACGGTTTTCGTAAAAGGTTTTCCCGTTTTATCCCAAAAACGTTAATTTATGTAGTTACCATGTTATCAAAACATGTCATGGGGAGCTAACCCATATGTGAGCTTCTAAACTGTGTAGTATCGAAACTTTGACGTAATTGTTGATTTTGCCCTTTGGTCAATGTCTACCATCATTGACCGGATTTTCAGATAATAGTTCACGCCCGGCTCCCAGCACGGTGTGAGGTTGTCAAACCTAATAGCGCTAACAACTAATATCCCGTTCGCCCTCGGCGATTAATCGGTATAAATGTATAGGGACTTTCATGGTAGAGTTTCGCTTAGTAAGTTGAGACATGAATTATGAGTATCGTTGAATTACCATATTGTTACCTCGGTATGTGAAGTTCCCAAATCACCGGGAATACATGCTTTTAGTTTTAGTGTGAACTCACCTTTGCTTTGCTCGGTAGATAAAGTGTTTATCCTAAGTTGGTGAACCACGTCCTATTATGGTTACCACTTATTAGGACAGTATACAAGTAATCACGTATTAATTACACGTATCTAACACGTATTCATCAAGTAATGTACAAGTATCAACTATTGTACGTTATACTAACAAGTATACACATTTATAATTATCATCACAGTTAATCATCACTAGCATGTACACTATAAGTGTGCGGTTTAAACAGGTCATAAGACCAGTCGATGACGGGCGCCCAATGGTGTCATACATCATAGTAGGACTACTTGAATAAACTAAAATCCAACATTTATGTCATCGTGTAAGTTATTTATGAATTAATAGTATTTACTATAAGAACTAATTAAGTTTTTGTTAGTACTGATTAAAAAAATATACGATTGTTCTAAAAGACCCAAAATCGATTAACATGAGGTTTGGGTTCCAAAAATTGATTGGAGTAATCAACTCTCGAGGGGGAGCTTTCTCCTTGAGGGCGGTAGCTCGTTTCCTAGCCACAAGTGGAAAGTTCTTTGTCGTTGGTAGACAATTATGACGTCTTTTGGTATGGTTCTAGGGTGAAGAGGTAATGGTGTCACGGTAGAAAAGAGACATGGCTGAGGTGATCAAGTTGTGTAGTAACAAAAGTGGTTGATCGTCATGTTTAGATGAGAAAGGCTAAATATGTTGGATATAGAAATGTTGATGGGAAAAAGAGAGGCGGTAGGGTGTTTAGTAACTATTTTATAAATGTTAAATATTTTTTAATGTTATAACTTGTTTAAAGCTGAAAAAATAAAAAAGAGTAACCAACCACAATCTAGTAGTTTTTATTTATTTTATTTAGACGAGTGACCGCATATTAAAGCAAACGATAAAATAAAATAGGTTCCGTAAATAATTTCATAAAACATATGTTAATGTTATTATAAGTTAACTATACCTAGCCGAACAGCACTTTAATTGGTCTAGGCAGCCGCTTAGTCAAACAGAGCTGGTTGAACTGGTCGACCTTATTGCAGCAGTGGACGGGCATGACATGTGGATATGGCTGCTGGAATCGTTTGGCAGTTTTTCAGTTCACAACATAAGAAAAGTTACAGAAAAGCAGTCCTTCACCAACATTGGGATCGAATTTACTTGGAACGGATAGGTACCGCTTAAGGTGACTTTCCTGGTTTGGCAGGCCGTTTTTTAGATCGGCTCCTAACTGCAATAGATTTGAGGCGAAGAAATGTCCAGATCCCTTCGGTCACGTGTAAGATTTGCGGTGAAGGGGATAAGTTGACGAACCACTGATGTGTAAAATATGATCTATAAAACAAACCTAATTTAGACACTCTAATTTTAAATTTATAAACAAAGGGATTTAACTAAGATAACTAAACTAACAAGACGCAACTAAGATACGTAGGGGTGAAATCAAGGATGAGAAGGTACTACCAAGGTTTGGAATCTAATTCGTGACTCTAGGTTTTCTCTTGGCAATGGTAACTATGATGCAACCATATTCTAATGATGAGACACTTCTAGACTAAAGATAAGCTGAATCTCCTCCCGGTCTCAATAGCTTCTCACAAAAATTAAAAGGTCAACTAAAGCTCACTGGTATGTAGGTTAGATCACCTTCCGGTCTCTCCAACAATACTAAAGTACCCACAGACTAGATCTCCTCCCATTCTCACTAATCACAATACATCCTAGAGTGTATGGGATATAACCTAAAAAACACTTGACAAGACTTAGGAAAACAAAAAATACTAGGCAACTTAGACACTCAGGCTTGATCGGTGCGATTTAGGTAACGTTATTTGATATCAACTATAATATAAATGCATCGACTTTAGTATAAACCATATTATTTTCTCTTGTTTTTGCATTTAGTAAGTTATAGAGAAAAAACATGATACATTTATACTAGATATGGGATATAAAGATTATTAAGTGTCAAGAACGATTGGGGTTAATGAATTTATATTCAACGTTAGATGTGGTAATGCATATTAAGGGTGGAGATATAATAGGAAGTTTATTTCGCTAGGAAGGATAGGAAGTAATCATAACCGTCCAATTGCACAATATACGGTCAAGATCAAAATCAAATTAAAAACTGTCATTTAAACACGCTCTCCGGAGTTTCAGGGGTATTATCGTCAAATTTCAAAATAACCGCCGTTGATTATACACAGAAACGCTTCGAAACAAAGTGCATTACGTTTTACACTTCCATTGAACGATCAAACACATACAGAAATTTGAGAAAATCATACTCCATTGAAGTTCATGGCGTCGTCGAGAGATAATTTGAAGGTTTACATTCGAGTTACTCAAAACAAATCAGTCTCTGAAAACCCTAAATCATCAAAGAAGCTAAAAACATCAACAGCTGAAGAGAACATTGATGAACAAGAAAATATTAGCCGAAAATCAACAATCAAACAACAAAGAACTAGAAAACGCAAAGATATTTCAGACAATGGTATATTTTATCTATTTTTTGCTCTTTAACTGAATTCATGTTACGTTTTATGAAGTACAATAGACCTAATATATCATATCCGTTCCGAAAAATAGTTAATGAGTAATATTATCCCCTATCTTTACATTTTTGTTACCACAGACTATATTGCGTTTTATGTTAAAACTATGATCTAAGATACTAATGCTTCTTACGGGATTTATATATTGTGAATTAATGCGTTTTACCTAAATAAATTTGCAGAAACAATGAGATTATTATTATGATAATTGTAATCGAATTTTACTACATTGCGTTTTATCTTTGAATTTGCTGAGATACATGTGTTGTTACCTATTGCGTTTTATATTAATATAAATAAAAAAACAAAATGAGATTATGTAATGTTAATTTGGTGTGTTAAATAATATGATGTAAAGTATTGCGTTTTATCTTAAACCTGTGAATTACTGCTTTTTATCTTTATAGTGTTAGCTAATGCGTTTTATTATTAATTTCTTAATTGACATTGTTGACTAATGCGTTTTACATTAATAAATCATAAAAAACAAAATGAGATTATTTAATGTTAATTTGGTGTGTTAAATAATATGATGTAAAGTATTGCGTTTTATCTTAAACCTGTGTGAATCACTGCTTTTTATCTTTATGGTGTTAGCTAGAGAGTTTTATCATAAATTTGTTAATTGACATTGTTGACTAATGCGTTTTACATTAATAAATCATAAAAAACAAATGAGATTATGTAATGTTAATTTGGTTTGTTAAATAATATGATGTAAAGTATTGCATTTTATCTTAAACCTGTGAATCACTGCTTTTAACTTTATGGTGTTAGCTAATGCGTTTTATCATAAATTTGTTAATTGACATTGTTTCATTATTCTATTTAAAGTTAAAAAACAAGAGGAAAAACAACAACAGGAAAAACAAAAAAGGCGAAGAAAGAAAGTGGTGATAGAATCATCAGAAGAAACAGTTTCTGATTCAATGGATGAAAAATCTAGTCGAGCAATTGTTCTGCATACTTCCAATCAACAACAAGTAAATTCAGGTAACATAAAACGCATTTAACATATTTCATGAAAAAAATATATGTTTTTAACACAATTCATTGTATCAGATGATGATTTTGTTGATCCACAACCAAGAGTTAACCTGACAAAAAATCAAAAGAAGGAAAAGGCAGAATCAAAACCAAAGAGATCACAGAGGAAAGATAAAACAAAAGAACAACCAGAACAACAACCATATTATGATTATGACGGAAAAAAAATTAACATTAGATGTGCAGTCAATAATCTAAAAGATTATATTGAAGGTTTGTCAAAAGAGCAAAGGAATGTTGTTAGAGAAATAGGGTTTGAGAGCATACTAAAATTCAAGCTGCATTCAGTTCCACGGAAATTCGGTTATTGGCTGGTAAAAAACTTTGATGCTGAAAATGATGAGATAAATATTGGAGATGAAAAGATTAAGATCACAGCTGAATTCATCCAAAAGGTATTTCAAATACCAAATGGAAAAACAGAGATTGTGGAAAAACTGAGACCAAAAGACACTGATCTTATAATTAAATTCTGGCGCGGTCAATTCCCCAAAGATATTTTGCAAAGAATGTATGCGCACAACTTGATTACTTATTTAAAATCAAGAAATGAGCTTGGAAGATTGTTCAAACTGAATTTCTTGGTTATTTTTTTTACGATCATGGCGGAGGCAATGCAGAGTAGTAATGTTAATCAAAGATTCCTGCCATCAATGAAAAGTGACAAAAAAACCCAGGATTTTAATTGGTGTGAATATATGCTGACCGTTTTAAAGCGTACAAGAAGACAATGGCCTGGAAATGAGAAGCTCTTCAATGGACCTATTGCATTGTTAGCGGTATGAAATCTGATCTTTCATTATTGCTACATATTTGCTGAATGTTTGTTTAGGCTGCTTGTTTATATTATTTGTTTGTTTAAAACTAGACTTTATAAAACGCAATGTATATTTTAAAACGCAATTATCTTTCATTTTTGTTTATTTAAGTTATTTGTTTCTTTAAAACTCTTCTTTGCTTGAGTAAAACGCAATGTTTTTGTAAAACGCAATATATTTAAAGTTACAAAACAATAGTTTTTTAATTTGTTTACAATGATTTATATTTTAAAACGCAACAAATTATGAATTTATTATTTATCTAAAACGCAATGAATCATACAGATACTATATGCATACAATAAACAAGGATTTGATGATACTGAAAACACTGAAGAGTTCTCACTTTATAAAACGCAATGTATATTTTAAAACGCAATTATCTTTCATTTTTGTTTATTTAAGTTATTTGTTTCTTTAAAACTCTTCTTTGCTTGAGTAAAACGCAATGTTTTTGTAAAACGCAATATATTTAAAGTTACAAAACAATAGTTTTTTAATTTGTTTACAATGATTTATATTTTAAAACGCAACAAATTATGAATTTATTATTTATCTAAAACGCAATGAATCATATAGATACTATATGCATACAAAAAACAAGGATTTGATGATACTGAAAACACTGAAGAGTTCTCACTTGATAAAATTGATTCTACAACATTACAAGAATTTGAAGATGAATTGGAAATTGCTGCACAAAATGACGGCAGATGTCTTGTAAATGATAAAGTTAAAAAAGTCAGAAAGACTAAACAAAAAAAGAAAGATGAAAAGAATGAATTTTATGTTTATCCAAGTGAATCCGAGAATGAAAACGAAGAAATTTTTGAAGATGAATCTGAAGAAAAACATGAAGACGATGCTGAAGAACAACCAATCTCCTTACTTAAAGCTGCAACAGACTGGATTGATCAAGAGAATCAAGAGAATGTTCAAAACAGCCAAATTATAACAAATGAAACTGAGAAAACAAATACAGAAAGTGGAGGATCATGGGGGCAATTCTTCATTAAACCATCAGTAGGAAATAAAGATAAAATGTGGGTAGACAGTCAAAGCCGACTGCGTAATTTCATACCATCACAAAATCAAAGTGAAGGTCTTTCTGACATTCATTCAACAAAAAGTGGCGATGAAAATATGAAGAACATTAAAGATAAAAAATCACATGAAGAATATCTTGTGACTGCTTTGGATCAACATTTTAAAGGAATTGAAGAAGTTTTCGAAAGCATTCAATCACGCATAGATGAGATTGTGGAGGAAAATCCAACGAGTGAAGCTCTTCATAACAAAGTTAACGAATGGGTGTCATTGATTGAAAAATTCCACCATCAAGCAAAAAAGCACAAGAAAGTTAATATTGATTCAACTATGATTGAAACACCATCAAGATTTCTAAATTTGAGCCAAAATGAAGACACTGAAAATCAAATCATTTCAACACCATTGATTGTAAAACGCAATGATGATGATACAAAACACAATGAGGATAGCTCACCTCTAGTTCAATCATCCAATCCAGAAACAATCAGTGAGAATGAACCTGCATTTGTTCTGCAAACACACATTGAAAAACCTTCAATGGTACAATCATCATTTAGCGAAGAAACTCCATCATTAATGTTGGAGATTATCAAAAAGACAGATGAAGAAGAAAAAAAATCAAATCTAAAGAAATTTAATGATGATGAGGTACCATCCTTTGATTTGAAAATTTCTCAGTTGCCTTCAAATGTTGATGAAAATGAAGTTGAAGTTGATGCTACTGGACACGGTGAACAAACCGAAATTCAAGCGGAATCTGAAAAAAAAACAATCGAACAAGATGTTCAAATTACTGGAATACAAACAATGTTTGATAGAATTGAAGAACAGGATACTGAAAAGGAAATCAGTGATCTACTTCAAAACACATCATTCCTACACCCACAAGAAGATCAGTATAAAACACCTGCAAAATCAGTTCATCAAGAACAACCAACAACTGATATAAGCAAAACAGAAGAAATAATCACAAAGATGGTACGACCAGATCGAGAGAAAAATGTTCCTGAAGTATTTTGTTCACCATATTATCTAAGACAAGTAGCAATGAAGGAATCAAGAACAGCACACGAAAACAACATATCGGGATATGCGTTCCATGCAAAAGGAGAAATGATGTAAAAATTCATTTATATACACTAAAACAAAAAAACAAAAATCAAAATATTATAATTTAATTATTATTATTATATTTTTTTTGCAGGGATACTCTCTTTGAAATTAAAGAACATGCATTTCTATATAGATATGCTGCTGAAACAATGAGGCCAGGATTGGAAATCACCGGAGAAGTAATCAATTGTTGGTCTTATATTTTGAATGAAGAAGAAAAAAGAAGATCAAAAGACAACAAATCTCCACGATTTTTCTGTACTATTCGAATGCTGGTATGATATTTAAAACGCAATTTTTCTTATTCGTATAATGAAGAATTTTGAAGTTTGATTGAATTATGTTTTATAAAACGCAATAGAATTTTTATTTCTTTAATAAAACGCAATGATTTCTTTGTTTGAATGATGTTTTATAAAACGCAGCTGTATGTTTTATTAACTTCATAAAACGCAGCTCTATGTTTATTTACCTTCATAAAACGCAATAATATGTTAATTTGTTCTATTTTATACAGGCTTTACCAAATTGTGACAAGGAAGAATCTGAAAATAAAGAAAAGATGATAAAAGCATTCACAATGAACATAGAAAAAATTCTTCAAGGTGCAAAGCTAAAAAGCATAAAGGATTTTAAAATTATCCTTGTCCCGATTCTCCATATACAGCATTTCTTTGTTATATCTTTCAATCTTGAAGAGAAACAAATATTCATCATTGACAACAGTGCGAAAGAAGAAACAAATGAATCTAAATATGGAAATGTCCCTGAAAATACAGTAAGTATTCTTAATTATCCTTTTAAAACACAAATATAAACCACCTAATCTTTTTGTTTTGTTTTTTGTTTTTTTTTTCTATAGAGGGATGCTTTGGCAGCTTACCTTAAATCTGTTGGACATGAAAAAGCAGATGATATAAAGGGAATAATCCCTGTTAGAATGCAGATGAAATGGAGGACACAACATAATGGCATTGATTGTGGTATATTCACAATGCGTCATATGGAATGTTATAAAGGAGAACCGGTCGAAAAATGGGATTGTGGGTTTAACGTGGAATATGAAGTACCTGCAAATATCAAGAAGGTTAAAAACAAAAAACCAGTCAACAAGCAGACCGCACAACTTGAAGATTTAAGAAGAAAGTTCATCGCAAAGATATTATTGCACGAAATCAACGAACAAAGAGATTATGTTATTGAAGACTCAAAGACGTTTCGAGACCTCAGTGCGAAACTTAAAAAACAATCTTATGAAACTAGTTTAGATAGGATTAAAGACAGGCTTGCTCTTGCTGGTTTACTTTGATTTTGAAATGATACTTATTATAAAACGCAATGTTTTTTCATTTATCTTGGTTTTTATATAAATCATTATTTTCTTGATCATGCTAGTTACTTTGAGTTAAAAATGCTACTTACTATAAAACGCAATGTTTTTTATTTTAAAATATCAGTTATTTTTTTGTTATCTTAAAACGCAATATGTATCATTTAAAAAAATTAAATCATTATTTTGTAAACAATTTATACAATTATATAAAATTTATAAAACGCAACATTTTAATATATGCTATTGTCTTTTTAAATTATTACAATGTATTAAAATGCTAAAAACTATAAAACGCAATATTTTTTCTAATTATTCTTTTCCAAACATATAACGCAATATATTTATAACGCATTGATTTTTTTTTTAAATTTATAAAATACAAAAAACAAATAAAATAAACTGATATCTAAATGACAAGAAATGATTAGACCAAAAGCCTTAAAAAGCCTTTTAGATTCCTGATATAAATACTGTATATATGATGGAAATATCAATTAAAAGAAAAAAAAAATAATCATTATTATTATTAAGACAAATTGATTCAAATTCCTCTACCAGTAGATTATATAAGAACAGAAACCCTAAACTATTTTCACATTTCTCTCATCATACACCAAAAAACACCAAAATACCCAACACACACAAACCCTAAAATGGATAATCAACAACTATCAGTTTGGTGGGTTAAAAGAGGCAATTTCTTTCTTCAATTCCTTGATGGAAAAAAAATAAAATACCATTCCGTTGCTTCTGTCCTTCAAAACTGCAATGAAAATGTTTTGAAAAGGATGAACGAAATAGGTATACCACCTTCTTGTTACACAGATCAAACAGCCGCACTGTTCAGAATTCTACACAAAAGATATGGTAATCCGAATCAAACAGAAATTGAAGATGCCCAGGTTACATCTTGGGAGTTCATTGAAGAAACTTTCAAAGTTTCAGTGACTTGGGACGATGGTGAGGTGGAGATGTATGACCCAAAGGACATATCTACCAGTGAGGATATAAGTTTTTTGAAGCAGTTATCCGAAATACCAATCATCAACAACTCTGCTAGCAAATTTGCAGAGAAGCTTCAAAACGCAGTACTCTCACAGGTTGAACTTTGGGTTGAATCTGAAAGTGATGAAGAAATCCCTGATGGAAGCTTAGGGTTTTCATCCGATGAAGAAACAAACTTTGATCCATGAAGCTGATCATGCTAGTTATTTTTGTTATTTTTGTTGCTTGAAAAAATCATCTTTGTTTAGAACTATCATTATCTATATAACGCAATGTTTATTATATCTACTTGAATTTCTTGTTTAATTTTATGTTTAATATGTGTTACAATAAAACGCAATAATAAAAAAAAACATATTAAAGTATATTGTTCTATCTATAAAACGAAATAACAATATACTGTTATCATAAAACGCAACTTTCCAAAAAAAGCTGTCATGTGATTTTGAAATCCCTTTTGGAATCTTAGTGTTGTCATCATTTCGTGTTTAATTTGTTCTATGATCTATGTTACAATAAAACGCATTAATCAAAAAATACAATTTAAATTATATTGTTCATGTATAAAACGCAATTACAATATATTGTTGGTATGATAAAACGCAATTAACCAAAACATACTGATAAATATGATGGATATTATAAAACTCAGTAATAAAATGAGATGAAAAATATACATCATAAAACGCAATGACAAATTTTTTTTTACTTATTGATATCTGATTTTGTCAGAATTTCTATACATAATTACATTGCATTGCTAGAACCTATAGCATTAGAAGAAACCTTATCTTTACATGTGCGACTGTTATGTCCTTTTTCACCACATACACGGCACGATTTCTGGATCTTTGATGATTTCTGAATTGCAATCTCACGATTTGACTTGATCCTTTTTTGTACACCGCATCCTTTGGTCCTTATTTTGATCGGCACACGAATAATAGAATCTGATTTTTCTATGTTCCCTCCAATTTCAGCAAATCTTTCTTTGCGACTAGGAGGCGGCGCAGCAACCATAACCTCATCCGCTTTATCAATATAACTTTTAATATGATCCCTGTAACGACACAACTCATCTATATCGCCAACCAGCCTATTAACCACATACTCATTTGCAACAACGATTTCTCTATAAACTTTATCAATTTCACTATTCCTACCAATTTCATCAAACCGAATATTTGAATGATTTGATCCAACAGAAACAACATCTCTCATCCATCTTCTATGAACATATCTTCTAGGAAACTCATTTATATCATCATACCGTAAAACGTAAAATATATGCCGGCATAATATACCAAATTGTTCAAACCGTTTGCAAGAACAACTTATTGTTAATCCATCTTCTTGTTTGCTGTATTGCACCTGTAAATAAGATTAAAAAGCTATATAAAATTAGTGAAATTAAATATAAAACGCAATGAATCTTAATTATAATACAGATAAAACTATATTTTCATATAATGATAAAACGCAATGAATGATGGAATAATAAAACGCAATAGATATTTAAAAATATATAAATTTAAAAAATACCTTCAAAAAAGATGTGCATGGCTGTCTGAAATCCTTTATTTCAAAATATTGAACATCACCCACAATATCAAGAGACTTTGACATACACTTTGTAATGGCAGCATCAATTTCAATCTGAATATCCTTAAAAATTGTTTTGGTGTATATTTCTGATGCTTGTTTCTCCAATACAAAGTCACTCCAGGGCTTAGACTCAATATACCTTGTATCATGATCATTCCTCCTATGCTCATGCCTTTGAATATCCATTGCAGTCTCAAAATGAGTGAAAAATTCAACAAGTGTACATCTTGGATTGCAAATCTGACCAAAGAAGTAATTCTCGCTTTCACATCTCGAAGTAGTACGCATAAGACCAGCCAAATCCTCTCCATGGTAATAAGCAGGAATCCAGTCAAATCGAAGATCGTACATATCTTTTAACCACTCATGATTTTCCAATCCAAAAGTAGACATTATTGAATGCCACTCAGTTTCAAAATCTTCTGGACTAATAGTATCATTCCAAACAACATGAGTCATTCTTGTATTAAAATCAGTGTTTGCAGACAAAACAGGACCAACCTGAATAAAAAAGTAATAATATTATAAAACATAAAACGCAATAATTTAAAAACAATATATTGAAAATGATAAACATAATGAATTGATGGTAAAACGCAATTGTTTTGTAATTCTATTGATAAAAATATTTGGTGATCTTATTGTATAATACATAAAACGCAATAATAAAACAATTAAAATTTCAGTTTGTTATATCATAAAACGCAGTTAATACCTTTGTCTTCAATTTCTCCCATATGTGCCACATACATAACCTATGCCTACTTCTTGAAAGTACATCCTTAATAGCTCTCTTCATTGCAGCATCTTGATCAGTAACAACAACTTTAGGCTCACTTCCAAAAGCATTAACAAAACACCTTAAAAGCCATCTATAAGAATCTGCAGTCTCCGAACCAAGTAATGCACCACCAAATGTGACATTCCTATAATGATTATCAATACCAGTAAATGGAACAAAAACCAAATCATACCTGCATAAAAAACAAATTAAAAAAGCATTAGAAATTAGAACAGAATGTATAACGCAATAGAATATATAACGCAATAAATGAAAAAAAAACTTACTTGTTTGATTTATAAGTAGCATCAAAACCAAATATGTCACCAAAAACTGTATAATTTTTTTTTGATTGCTCATCAGCCCAGAAAAGCCCTTTCAATCTTCTATCTTCACCAATAACATAATCACATGTGAAACCCGGACAGCATTCTTTCTTCCTAATAAGACGCCTAACTACCATTTCTGCATCATACTCTCCGATATAAAGATTCAAATCCCTTCTATAATTCTTACAATCAACTTTACTAGCACCAACTTCACCAAAACCACCATACATTGTTTTCATAATATTGAATGCTTTAACAGGTCCAATATTGATTGCTGACAATCCAGATATAAAACTTTCTTTCACATAATCGATACTTCGTGCAGCCGGCAAGAAATGAATATCTTCATCTTCCACAAAGATATGATTATGTTCTTCTTCAAAGTAGTAGATTTTATACATATTATTGTTCTCTAATATTAATTTCACATGAGCATTGCATCCAACTCTTTTTGAACCTCTATTACGTCTAACAATCTTTTTACTATTCTCAACTGAACCAGAATCTATTTCTTTGCTAACATGAAATCCTTCTTTTGAACAGACAATATATCTTATTTTCACTAAACCATTTACATTTGTCCAAGAGGTATTTTTTCTTGCAGAAAAACCTGCAGCAAGTGCATATCTCTGATAAAACGCAAAAGCCTCATCAAATGACTTAAAAAACATTCCAACAGCAGGTGTAATGGATCCATTGACTTTAGGTTTGAAAAACTTTCTTCCACTGTTTATGCATACACGTTCCTCCCACTTGGAAATGTTATCTGAAACAATTAAAAAAAACTTTAAAACGCAATTCATCTTACATAATAAATGTTTTTATTGATAAACCAAAAAATATATTAATAAAAATTTAAAATTCAAACATTTAAAGTTTATATATAGACTAATATGGATAAAAAGCATAAAAAGCAACAGCTTCAGTAAAACGCATCATATGATCTGAAACACTTAACAAATAATCATAAAACGCAATGCATCCTATATAATAATGTGTTTAATATTAAATCATAAAAATAAGTTAAAAATAATATATGAAATACAAACCTTTAAGGTTTGTATATGAACTATTATCTAAAAAATCATAAAACGCAATACATTCAGTAAAACGCATAAAATGATGAATAAACAAAACATTGTACAACAATAACAGTTATAGACAGTTAAAGCTTTATATAACATAAAAATAAAAGTTTTATATTCATACAATTTAATTAATATCATAAAACGCAACTCTTCACTAAAACGCAATAAATGATGAAGAAAAAAAACAAACAAATTATGTTTAATTATACAACAATAACTATTAAACTTATGAAAAATCAAATATTACTTACAGAACCACGAATTATAAAACGTAAAACAAAGAAATTCAGAAAAAAAAAACAAAATTTTACTCCGAATTGAAGCTAAACATACCAGCAGAGTTTGAAGAAGACATTGAAGTTATCGAATTGACGAACGATACAAGATTAATGTTTGAAAAGAGATGAATTTGCAATCGACGGTGATTTAGGGTTACAGAACCTTCAATTATGTTATGAGAGTGATGAACTAAGAAAAGAAGTAACAGAATCTGTAATTGAATTAGAACGAAGATATGATAATGTAAAAAGACGAAAATGCCACCGCGTACAAAAATTTAAAAAAATATGATGAACGGCTAAGATTACTTCCTATACTTCCTAGCCAAAATAAACTTCCTATTTGATCTTTACCCTGCATATTAAATGTAATTAATCTAAATAATATTACCATATTTATTTATTTATTAAATATAATTGTTCATGATTTTGTACAGGGAAGTTGGCATTGCTTTTGTGGACTAAGAATTACATGATGAGCATGGGCTTCAAATTGGATTGTATTATAATTGGGCTACATTGACTTTGAGGCTTAATTAGTATTCTTTGAGTTGATAATTAATTCAACACAATGAGGCTCATTAGGCTACATGGTACGGGGATGATCCTCCAAGGGAGGATGATTCGTTACATCATCGCCACATCGCCTTTCTTGGGAGAATGGTCCATCCCACAATTGTAGTGGAAATGGGAGGATGATCCTAGATGATCCTACCCCACCACTTTTTTTTTTAATCTTCCACTATTTTTAACATTTAATAAATAAATTAAGAAAATATTTTCATTAATATTGAAACACAATACATAAACTTACAAAAAAAAAACATAAACTTAACATTTATCAAATAAACACTAAACTTGTTACAAAATCAATAACTACAAAACCTTTGTACCCAATGTTTGGTGGTGAAATAGAAGGACCATTCTGTAAATACCTCTAAATTAAATAAAGGACCATTCTGTAAATACCTTAAAAGCTACCTACCAATATCACTCTCTCTATCTCTTCATCTTCTCCAAGCTTCTTGTTCACAACAATGGCTACTCTTCTTCTTCTACTCATTTTCTCCATGGTTCCTCACTCAAGTAAAAGCTTCTTTCTTTCTCATTTTTATATGTTTAATTCAAAAAAAAAGTAAAATAATAAAGAGCATTTGTTTTGTCCTCTAGCGCCCCGTCCTCAGCGTCTTACACTCGTCGTTCATGACGACGACGGGGGGCCCGACATGGTGTTGGCTTCGGCGACGGTCCAAGACGGAGGGGGACGTTCCCCCATACCCTCTAGCCTTAGAAAACAGGTCATGATTTTCTTGGACATTATTATTAGACGGCAGCCTTTTGGAGAATCATTATTCGCAAGTTTGTGATCGTTGTTTGGAGGATCTCTAGGTTCGTAGTTTTTATGGCTGAGCACAGAAATCAAAGCAATAACATGACAACCATGCGCAGCTAATTTCCTATGATTTTCTTCGGGTGTAGGGTTTGTTCTAGAGAACTTTTATATTTTATTTTGACTATATTTTGGGAGTGAATTTGTTAACCTCTTAAGTTGTATAAAATCCATTTGTGGGTTTTCGCGTCAAAAATTTGATTTTGTTGATTTGCTCATATTATTAATTGAGAGTTGTTGCATCGAACCCATTAAATTTAGATCTTCAATTGTCACTGGAGTAATAACGCACGTAGTCACCCTCAATGACTTCGCATTAGTTAATTAGTTTAATTGTTTTCACCAAACCCGAAGCCAGGAGAAGATTATTTTCGCACAACTGTTTTAAATCAAAAGTTAAAGTTTGTTGCTTTCAAAGCCACTCGGCAAAAAAAATATCAATTTGTTTCTTTTAATAATTAGCAATTTAATCTGCACTGACCATCAATTCCTCGTGATACGACTCGACTTTCCACTTACTACTTATTTGTATATTTTTGACTGACCAAACGACATCGATCAGGTCTCACTGCACCTAAATACTTAGCATCAAAGACAATCCTAACTATTTATCTCTTTTCGATCTCAAGAATAGGTAGAACACTAAATTCCTCTAAATTATCAAACAATGTTCCTATGAAATACGTGCTTCATAAACCATAAACTAGTTACAAACACAAAGTAGGTAACCTAACATGCTTATATACATGAAAGACATTCACAAAGACACACAATGAACATATATAAGATAATAAATTAGAATCAAATAGGCACACACATCTAGTAAAAAATAATTAGGTCTCTTACTTTAATATTTAATTATTTATTCCATCAAAAAATTACCAAATACCAAGAAATTACCGATTATCAATAAATATTCATCACAAACCTGAGTAGAAAAATAACTAGCCAAGAATCATAGTCAAGAATGCAAATAAACAAATCTGAAACGAGTAGCCAATCATGTTTATAAATATGAAAACACAAAGTAATCAAACTGAAAAATTGACACGTTTGCGTAACCGACTTGTATCTTGATCTTTAATCTTGGTTCGTATCCCCTACTACTCCTTGAAAAATCGCCCTTCGGAACTTCCCCTGTATACGTGTGATGTCGTATTATATAATATTTTATTGATATATTGCGAGAAATGTATTTAATCTAACTTATAATAAAAGACTCCAAATAATGACACATGACATTCTCTCTTTCAACCTCATAAATGTTCTTTATAATTATTTAATAAATTTCTTTTAATATTAATATTAATAACTAATATATAGATATCATTTATTTTTATCCTTATCTTTATCTAAGATTAATAAATAATAACTTCAATTTTGCAATTTAGACCCTTTGTTTTTTTTTTTACTTTTAACTCAAAGTTTTTCAACTTTTGCGATTTAATCCCAACTCTTTTTTATTTTCAATTTTGGTCCACCATATTTATCATATATCCCAAGTTTTTCGTTTCGTTCTAAATTTTGCGAATTAATGCACCGCAACGTGTGTGTGGGGTTCAACATTTTTTTTCGTATATTTTTTCCCGTTTGACTGTCCCGTCGCAACACATCTATTTTTCTCCATTTAACAAGTTTGACCAACGCGTGGGTCCTGCATTGACTTAGTTATTTTTTATGTTTTACGTTTCGGTTTAATTTCTCTACAACAAGCGTTCGTGATTCAAAGATTTTACGTCTTCTTTTCGCTCGGCATTATTTTTTTCGTTTTTATTTAATTTGCTTTTACGAGTTTTTCCAGTGTTGGTGATCGCTGACAGTGGTATAGCATTGGTACTACTTGACACAGTTTTACAACAACCGCTACAACGCACGGGCTTAATACTAGTTCATATTATAATTGGATTCAAATACATCTTAACAATTCTGGGCTTATCCAACGAATTGTAAAAGTGAAGTTGGGCCAGCCTAAATCACATTATTACGCTGCCAAAATCAAAGAAAAATGCCAATGATCTCTAGATCAAGTGGTGGAGGGCTTGCATTTCTCTTGAGAGATGCAGGTTTGACTCTCACTTGGTGCAAAGTGAGGCACTCGTGGGCAATGATAGGAGACCCAGGGAAACCTGAATTGGATCCTTGAGCCAAACTGGTTTTACCGGTAATTTCACCGTCGTGCCTACGGGCGGGTGGGTTACCGGGTTTTCCCCAAAATTGGTGGTGGACTCGGGTTACTCTCGGAGTACTCCGTTTGTCCAGTGGGTGCCCCGAGAGTGCTCGGGATTGAGTTTGTTGGCCGTTCAAAAAAAAAAAAAAAAAAGAAAAAGCAACGATGGCATTTTGAAGTAATTTCGTAGAACTTTCAAGGGCAGTTTGGTAATTTGTTGTTCCAATATTATTTTTCACTAATTCGTAACCAAATCTCTATTGTTTTTTTAATGAATTCGTATATTGTTTTTTTTTTAATTTAATAAAAATGGGCAATTTTATATATACCCCTATAAACTTGCAAAATATCATATATACCCTTGTAAAATTATAAATATCATATATATCCTTACAAAATAGTTGAAATATCATATATACCCAATTAATTAAAAACAATTTAATAAAAGACAATTTTACCCTTATCATTTTATAACTTTGAAATCTCATACGTTACCTTTATCTTCAAATATTTATTTGCTTTTTTCTAACTTAATTTATTTAGCTTAAATATGATATATATGGAGAATACTATTGTTTATGAAAAAAAAAAACAAAATTGGGTAAAAATAAATTTAAGCTTAAAATGTATTATATAAAAATATGAAGTTAAAAGTTGAGCATATATGAAAACTTAGAAGCTGAAAAAATAAGTGTAAAATGATTATTTATTAATTTGTTTTAAATAAATGGGTTAATGGATTTAAACACCATCAACTATTGCCATTTGGCCGCTGGCACTCTCAACGTTAACTTTGGCTCACACTACTCCCAACTTAACACTTGGGTTGTCATGACACCCTATCGTTAAATAAACAATAACTAGGTTAGTTCTTTTTGCTGACATGACCATTTTGTCCAACGTAGCATGGTGACTGTTAGTGCATGCATCTGTTGACTTCGTATTGTATCAAGTTTTAGATTAGATTGTATAGTTCAGGGCTCGTAGAACGAGAAAATAGGAAAGTTTGTAATTTTAACAAGCTGATTTCGCTCCAAAGGTTGATTTCGCTCCAAATGGTTTAGTCACATTTTTTAGCAGAATCACAATGTTCTGATTCCGCTCCAATTGACACTTGGACGTTTCGGGCGGAATCAGGACACTATATATAGGTCCTCAGAAGCGAAATCAGGTATGAGTTCCTTGTATTCCATGCCGAATTGCTGCCGGTGTGAGATTTGACTGTAATCACTGTCAGATTAATCAAATCAGTGTTTAAAGTGAAGTGTTATCTGTTTCTACCTTTGTTTCTTGTTTTCCGCACCTGAAACAGACTAAAACTCCTCTGAACGACTCATTCGGGTCAATCGCACGATCCTACAATTGGTATCAAAGCTCAGGAGGAGGAGTTCTGCAGAGATTAGCTGGATTTCATTGAGATTTCTTACTTCTACACCTTCTTTCTTCAACAGAACGAGATTTAACGGTTAAAACCGTTTCAAATTTTCACAGACTGTTTAAAATTGGACATAGACAAACTCCTGAAAGTTTCACATTAAAATTCGGACTAAAAATGGACCAAAATGGACCCCGAACTGTTTCCGCTCGAATGGATCATTTCTGATTCCGCTCGAACAAGTGTGATTTCGCTCCAAATTATTGTCTGATTCCGCTCCAGGATGTCATTTCTGTGATTCCGCTCCAAATTAGAGATTGATTCCGCTCCAGAGATTGTTTTGATTTCGCTCCAGAGTATCTGACTTCTGATTCCGCTCCAGTGAACATTGTGATTTCGCTCCAAACTACATTCAGTGATTTCGCTCGAGAAGAGTTAATTGTGATTTCGCTCGAACTTGTTATCTGGTTAATTCCGCTCCAAAAGGGTTGTTTGCTATTTCGCTCCAAAAGTATATTTTGCTATTCCGCTCCAAAGTAACTGTTTTTGAAAAACGTGATACATAATCATGAGTGAAGAGTTTTACAACGCGTTCGCTTCATCTCCAACTACTCCGGCTTCCATTGCTCAGAACATGAACTTGGAAAATGAGACCGGAACGCTACAAAAGCCCCCGAAACTGATGAGTATTGAAGAGTACTACGGGTGGAAAGACAGATTCGAAAACTAGGTTCAGGCAAACCATCTTAGGTCATGGGATGTATACTGAAGAAATATGTGTTGCCACGTACTGAGTTGCAAGTTGTGAAAACAATTTCTGAGTTCAATGACAAAGAGCGTGATATGTACAAAGCTGAAAAGATGATGATCAGTTTGCTTCAGCAAGCCATCAAAGAAGATATCTTCATATTGCTTCAGCACGACAAAACTTCAAAATCGATTTGGGATGCACTTAAAGTCAAGTTTGAGGGTAGTGAGAAGATGATTAAGAGCAAGAAGGCGTTGCTCAAGAAGGAGTTTGATCTGTTCAGTAGTTTACCGGGAGAATATACAAAGAAGCTGATTGAACGATACTGCCACTTGGTGCGATCCATGTCAATGCTAAGTATAACAATTAGCCTGAAGAGTGGGTAGACAAGTTAGCTGATGCGTTACCGCAGAAAGAATGGGTAACTTATTTGATGATTCTGAAAAATACTGGGGTTTATAATAGATTGACTATTTCTCAGTTTATTGAAAAGATTGAAAGTCAGGATCTGGAACAGCAAAAGATAGCAAGGATGAACAATCCAAGTGGTCAATAGGAAGTAAAGATGTACTACAAAGGTAGTGTTCCAGAAGCTGAAAGAAGCCCGAAAATACAGACTGCGTTTAGTGCTGGGGATTCAACGGAAAAAGTTGATCAGACTTCAAACAAAAGCAGTGGATTCTCTTCATATCCGAGTGTTAATCCCAAGAGTTCATCAGAAAGTTTTCAGAATCAAAGCTCAAAAACGGTAAATGGTTGTGTGATCCAATGTAACATCACTCTAAATCTTCCTGATGGTCAAAGTTTTTCGGAAGAAGTCGCGAAAGATCACATGGCATTAATTGGTTCTGTGCTTCTCTCGTATGAAGGTCTAGTTGCAGGTCGGATCGGAAATTCTATGCTCACAAAGGAGGATTACGATCAGATAGACGCCGAAGAGATGGAACTAATGGATATCAAATGGTGTCTAGCTAGTGTTCTCAGACGAGCTGAAAAATTCAAGCTTATTACTGGGAGAAATGACTTTCTTGATACACATGTTTCTACTTTAGGTTTTGATAAATCTAAAGTTACTTGTTTTCGATGCAGGGAGAAAGGTCATTTCAAGAGGGAGTGCAAGAACAGGGAAGCTAGTGGAGCTCAGAATCCGTTTGGAAAAGACGATTACTACCGAAAAGCCATTTATCAGCAAGTGGGTCAGCAACAACAACAAGAACCACAGGTGGCTCATGGTAGAAGAATCGAGGATCCAAAGAGAGCATGTGTGGTGGATTTTAACTGGAATGAATACATATCACCTGAAAGCAAAGTCTGTTTAGTCAATCAGGATGACGAAAGGCTACCTGAAGGTTTTAGCTGGGATATGTCTGTAGATGAAAAAGGAGAGTTCAAAGCATTCATTGCTAAGATTGTTAGAGAACCAGATATGTTTGCCACATGGATGAAATCTATTGGTGAGACTGTGAAGAATGTGGAGGAAGAGTCTGTTGTTTCTGATGAAAGCTCATTAAGTGCAGATGAAAGCTCACAAAGTGATGCTAGTTCAGAAAAAGAAGTTGTCTTTGATCAAACACCATCTGTTTCTGGTTCTTCAGATGATGTGTCTGAAAAATCAATTGAGTTTGACCAGTCACCGACTGATGATAGTAGTGACGATAAAGAAGAGAAACACATTAATATTGCAAAATCTCATCTCTCTCCTGAAAGTTTTCATTTTTATTTTGCAGATCGAGTGGAGAAGCTGAAAGAGAAACAAGCTGGAAAAGGACAAAAGAAAATGAAGACTAAAAGTGTTGCTGAAAAGGATGAGACTGTTCAAAAGGAAGAAGTTGAAAGCGTAGAGAAAATTGCTGAAACTGAGCAAAAGGGTGAAGCAGAAAAGGGGTCCAAAGTAGAGAAAGTGGTAGAAGTTGAAAAGATAGTGGAAGTCGTCAAGCCATGTTCAAAGTGTCTTGAACCATGCAAAGAATGTGCAGCCAAAGACGAAAAGCTGGCTGAGTATGAAAAGAACAAAGAGCAATTACTATTGAATCTCAATTATGTGAAAGAATCTTATGATGTCTTGAACAGAACAGTGACTGGTCTTCAAAAGACAAACTCAGAAAGAGAGAACGCTTTGACAATGAGGAATGCTGTGATGATGTCGAAGCAGAAAGCTATCAATTTCTACACCGAAGAAAGTGCAAAGTGGAAGCAAGAGTTGGAGACATAAAAGATTGAAAATGAGAGAATCAGAAGATTATTGCAGAGTTATTCTAGTTCTGATTATCTTATTGATCGAATTTATCCAACTATTGCAGGTTTTGAAGCTTTTCAAGATGAGAAACCGAAGAAAAAGGATACTGGTAAGAAACCGAGTGTTAGCTATAACAAGTGTCCGCCTCCTATCTGGGAAGGTTATTCTCCCAGGAAACCAAACGAGGAGCAACTTGAAAAAGCAGTCAATATAAAGCTAAAAACCGATACAACTGATGAATTACCAGAAAATATTGACGTCACGTTCACCTCGTCTGACACTGATCATGAGTCTGAGTTAATAAAAAAGGTGGTCGATCAGGTGTTAGATACTGATGAGGAGTCTGAGTCAAAGTCTGAATCTGGAGGGTCAAGTTCGTCAGTAAATAGTTCAAAGTCATCGGTCAAAAAGGCTTATAGTAAAGAGTTTTTGCTATCCAAATCGAATTTGAATGATGAAACATTCGAAGTAGTTTATACTTTGAATGATTCTGACATATTATATTATAACAAAGAGTTTCCAATAAGAAGTGTTCGTTTTGAAAAGATCAAAAAGGTTTTCAAAATGACAGAAATTAATATTTCTGAAATAAAAGATTTAGATCTTAATGGAAAACCTAAAAAATACACTTCAAGAGTTCAACAACGTTTAAACAAGAAAAAAGGTTACAATTTTGGTTCTGGTTTTCAAAAGAAACCAAACTATAATCGTAGCTAAAAAAAAGGTTTAGGTTTTATTCCACCAGAAAATTCTAAAAATGAAAAAATTTCTAAAACGAAAACAGAATTTGTTTCAGGTGGAAGTGCCGAAGATGAACAGAAGAAACCTTTCTGGAGACAATCAAACCAGGAGTTTCTTGCTGAAAAGAATAGAATTGGAACTGGAGTTTTTCATCCAAAAGAAACTCGAACCTGTTTCAAATGCAATGAAGTTGGTCATATTGCATGGAACTGTCCGAAAAATGCTAAGGCAAAACAGGGAGTTTCTGAAAAGCTAAAAGAAAAAGTTGTTGAAAAAGATGAAAAACCAACTGCACAAGTCAAAATTTTGAAAATTCCATTCATGAAGTTGGTGAATGTTCTAAGGAAAATTTTTATGAAAAGAAAGGTAAAGACAACCAAATGTGGATTGTTAAAAAGGTTGATGAGAAAGTCGGCGATGATTCTGGTTCCACAAAGCCAGAGGAGCCACAAGGTGAGGTAAAAGAGGTAAATTCTGTGTTTTCAGTAAGTGATGATGAATTTCCATCACTGAAGTTTGAAGAGATTAAACAGAAAGTTGGTAAGGTTGAGATCTCAGATCAGTTTTATTCTGAGAAAAATGAGTTTGATGTCGAGAAAACATTCAATGGGAATGTTAAGAAAATTTTTGGGAAAATGCTTAATAGGAAAGTAAAAGGGGTTAAAGATTTTTACGCAACTAAAAAGGCAACATTTAACCCAACTGAACAAGAGCTTAAAGAGCTAAAAACACCCAAGGTTGGTCAGACTTGGGTGGAAATTCTTTTCCCTTGAACATCTGACTTTGCCGGAGATCCCAAGTTTGTAATCGTGGATCATGAATCGGCATCATTCTAGTTTTTGAATAGATTGTTTGAAAGATTTGAAAAATTGTTGAAATTTTTACAGGTTGAAGGACTACGTCGGAGCTTCCAGGTTGGTAAGTGAGAAGCAGGAATCGGCATCTTTGATTGGTAAATGATCGTGTGTAGATGTTTGTTTCCTACACATGGTACAGGTGTTTGTATTTGTACAATTGGTACAGAGGGTGCATACTTGCATATGGTAAATCAGGGACATTAATTGGTACTTGATCTACTACAAGTGATTGATGAACAATATGATGAACCATACCCCTAACTTACAAGTGAACCTACAAGTGGTTATAACAAACTTATTTTCCGAAAAAATCATTTTGATTAAAACAAACTTAAGTGTTTTGAAATCTAAATGAGAAAATAGTTTGTTGAAAGGGGGAGTTCTGATTGTTTATGCCTAAGTGGATGGCGATTTGATGCGATTCAATATCAGTTGTCACTTTATTTGTACAGTTTGTTTTGAGTTTTCTGTAATTGGGTCAAGAGTTTAGATAGTTTTCAAATTTCTTTTAAATGAGTTTGCATTTTAGGGGGAGTAGAAAATTCAGAAAATCTAGAAACATTAGACAAATTTGAAAAAGCCAAAAACATTATAAAATCAAAAATGAGTTTTGTTGTGAAAAAGAGGAAATGATAGTACATCAGTAGACTGTCACAACATGCTAAAGAATTGGAATGTAAAAATGTGATAAACAATCTCACTGTGGATATGCCAGTAGATTTTTGCACATTTAGTAGATTGTGACGAGATATAAACCTAAAAATTCAAACTTGCTTATTATGTGGGTAACAACTTCTTGGATATATAGGTAACCGCTGAAATCTTGTTTGAAAGGTCCCTTATTCTGAGATACTAGGTCTTTATGCTCAGTGATATCTGGGGTATTATCCCGGGACTTCTGCTGTATGGAAATACTGACCTAGTCCCCGGATAATACTTTCTGCAAAATGCTTGAAAAAGCGCCGCCCTCAGCAGTCTGATGAAACAATAAATTTGATAGTCATTGCTGTTGTAACAAAAGATCCTTTAAAGGGGACACACCAAAAGTCGAGCCGTCATCTCTCTGCTGAACGGAAGTTCTCCCCTGAGCCCTCACGATTTCGCATTTAACCCCTGACAGATATCATCTGTGGTATACTCACCTGTAAGACTGAATATTGGGATCTGGATACGGGAGTATATTCAAGTAGTGGGATACGCGAATAAGTTTAAGTCATTGAAAACATTAACATCGTATCTCGGACCAGTTGAACTTTGTGTGAAAATTTAAGTGGACAAATATACTGACAATCTAGGTGAATTGTTTAGAACTTAAAATGAAATGAAGCTTAACGGTGTTAGTGACTCGTCTCATAAACTGATATGATCCTCTTACACAAACTCGCAAAAATATTGTTTGTAAATATTTCATTCTGCATTTCTTTATTTCTACAATTGATGTTTTTATTTTCTTTACTTTTCAAAATCCAAAATATTTTCGGTGTATTTTAGCATAAATTTTTGAAGCATTTAAAAAAGATTTTCGACAACTGATGTTGGAGAGCTGATTTTCAAAGTCTCAAGTGCTAAAAATGATGACATTGTTGTGAAAGAGAGTGTGTCTTGAAAATCAAATGTGTTTTTAAATCAACAAGTGGTTCATCAAAGAGGATAGTTTCTTTTGAGGGAGAGTCAATGTTAGTGCATATATTCTAAATTGTTAATTGTGTAAAACTTACTTTGAGGTAGAGTTTATGCAGGTTAAGTATGAGCTGGGTTATCGATCCTGAGCAGAACTAGAGCCAAGTTTCGATCTTGGAAATTAAAAGCTGTGGGATAGTAAGCCAGGTTGATCGATTCTGAGAAGCTTTTGAGAGCCAGGTTATGATTTCTGAGGATACTGTGGATAGAGCTTGAGCCAGGTTTCATTTATGTAGACAAAGTTTGAGCCAGGATAACGATCATGTACCTGTGAAAGCCAGACAACGATCCTGAAGCTGATGTTGCTGATGAACTTAAGGAATGCCAGCATATCGCAAGGGGGAGTCTGAAGAAAATCTGAAGATGAGAAGAGAGAGTGAAGCCCAGAGACTGATCAAGGCTGAAGTTTGAGAAGACTCGACACGTAAGACTCGTCAACATCTGAGGGGGAGTCTGTTAGTGCATGCATCTGTCGACTTCGTCTTGTATCAAGTCTTAGATTAGATTGTATAGTTCAGGGCTCGTAGAACGAGAAAATAGGAAAGTTTATAATTTTAACAAGCTGATTTCGCTCCAAAGGTTGATTTCGCTCCAAATGGTTTAGTCACATTTTTGAGCAGAATCACAATGTTCTGATTCCGCTCCAATTGACACATGGACGTTTCGGGCGGAATCAGGACACTATATATAGGTCCTCAGAAGCGAAATCAGGTATGAGTTCCTTGTATTCCATGCCGAATTGCTACCGGTGTGAGATTTGACTGTAATCACTGTCAGATTAATCAAATCAGTATTTAAAGTGAAGTGTTAGTTGTTTCTACCTTTGTTTCTTGTTTTCCGCACCTGAAACTGAGTAAAACTCCTCTGAACGACTCATTCGGGTCAATCGCACGATCCTACAGTGACATGGCCTGTTTTTATGAGGTGATGTGTATTTTTTTATTTTCAAATGTGTATTGTTATTTTTTTAATCTGATTCAAATTTAAAAAAAAAACAAATACATATAAATCAGCCAACATCATCTCCAACATCAGATTTCACCACCGCCAACATCAGATTTCATTATCTCCAACATCAGATTTCACCCCCTTTCTTACCACCACCATAATCAACCCAGCCACCACCTCCTTCTCCCTTTCTCACCACCGCCACAATTAACTCGACACCCACACACCCCCAACCACCCTTCAACTACACCTTCACGTTGCAGATCGGAAGAAAGGGAGCCGCCGCACACGGCGGCGGCGTAACGACAGAGAGACAGAGAACGAGATCAGAAAGAGAAGAGAGAAGGTGAAGCAGAGAGAGATAGTTCGAAACAAATCTGACATTTGACCCTGTCGGAATGAAATGAAGCCCACCACCATCGTCGGCGCCGGTTCGTTTGACCAGTGCCGTCGACGTCCACCATCGTCCACCGTTGAGACCATCATCAACATCATCATCGACAATCTCAGAAAAAACAGAAAAATGGTGAAGGGGGTTTTTACCGTGATGCTTCGTCGATAAGAATACCCGTGCCGCCGCCGCCACGGCTTATCGTTCTCTCTCTTCTCCATTACTCATCTCTGCTTCTCTCTCTCCGTTTCGTCATCGCACCACCACCAGACAGTGGTGGTGGTGGTGGTCGGCCGTCTGATTGACCGAAATGGGAGGAGGGTGGTTTAGGTATAGGGGAGTGGTTGTTTGTGGGTTTTCGGTGAAGAGGATGAGGGGTGCGAGTGGCCGGTCGAGTTACCGACATCGGCAGCCGGTCGGTGTAGTGCCGGTCAAACATCGAGAAGGAGAGGGAGATCGAGATGTAGGTGGTGTTTGGTTGTGTTATTTGGAGTTATAATGTCGCAACCCCCGACCCCTGCCTCGGGAGGCGGCCAGCTGCGGCCAGCTGCGGCCTACTCAGAGATGGTGGTATGGGTGTTTATCATTATTTGGCAGCGGAATTTACATCAGGACCGTAGTTAGGAAATATTTTATCAGAGTAAAACACACATTTTATAATAATAGATATATTGGGATAAAACCCAAGTTCCATTACAAACATGTTTTTAGGGATAAACCTTAATTTATTGAAATAAAACATCTTCTTTATTTAGGTAACTTTTATAGCCAATTTTCCAAGCCTTCAGTGCTGTCCAGCTGGCTTCTATTTGCCTTTCACATTTTGTTACCTGAAACGCGTTTAAAAACATTTTATCAGCAAGAAATACTAGCGTGTGAATCTCAGTTTAATCAAAACAGGTTTTATCAGTTTACAGCATTGAGGGCAATCCAACAATTACATTTGTTTCCATCTACTTTAATTACCACCCACGGTACTCTCAACCCGACTTGTGGTCATGCTACTACTCACAATGTAATAACAAATTTTCTATACAAAACCCCAACATACCGACGATAAATGTAGAATACAAATACTAAATCACTATAAGATATAAATTAAAATAATTGAGGTTTTATAAAAACAGTTTACAAAAAGAAGGATTAACTCACATTGCTATTTTAGGTTTTTCCCAGTGACTTCCTGATTATAATCTATCAGATTTAAATAATGCACACGCGTTAGTATAATAACCCAAATTTACATTACTTATACCCTCCCCGAGACAGAAACTCCAACGACAGAGTCAGGCAGAGCCTCGACATGCGTTACGGAGCACTAGATCAATCGGGCAACGTATCTAATACGTAACTGATGTGCGCGTAGCGTGATATATTTTTATTAATATTTTAAGCCCTTTTAACACTTTAGTCAAGTTTTAAATTTATAAAACACGATAGTCTACTAACACTAAACACACATATGGGCAAGTGCACCCATCGTGAGCGTAGTATAGCGTCGGTAAGATACCGAGGTCGTCCAAGGACACAAGAGCTTTTAGTACCGGTTTATCCTCAACGTCTAATCAAATCAAAATTTTTAGAAAAGGTTTTAAACAATTTGTTTGTATTAGCTCCACACGCCCCTGTGTCCGCTGGGCACGGCCCCGTGTGCAGAAGCGTATTTGTACTATCAAGATTTGCAAGATTCTGTGAATCTTGGTGTTGACCACGACCCGTGTTAAGCTGGGTACGCCCCCGTGCTGGGAATAGAAGCTTCTACAACTTTGTTTTTTCTGCAGACACCTGGCCACGCCCCCGTGTCCGCTGGGCACGGGGCCGTGGTCAGCCTTCTGTTTCTTTGTTTTTGCTTGGGAAGATGACGTCGAGGGGTCGGGCATGCCACGTTTATTCCTTTTCTTGTATTTAGGTTGGATTTTGCTGCATATTTGTTCCTTTTGTTCATTTACGCTCATTTAATCCTGAAAATACAAAAGAAAGACAAAAGCACACTTTTTCCAACATTAGTACTAAAAAGGGTTAGTTTTATTTGTCATTTGATGTAATTTATATGTTGCATTTTACACACATCAAATACCCCCACACTTGAATCTTTGCTTGTCCTCAAGCAAAACTCTTTATAATGTGGCTTACACTCCCAAATGGAATGGGTAGAAGAGAAGTTTTGGGCTTGTCTTGAGTGTCGGGAATCCAAGATCTTTATTAGACTTTATTTTTATGTTATTTACAATCCTATTCGTTATCATTTATTTAGAACGTTTCATAAGAGAAATTACTTATTTGGGCATAACATGCCTTTTTAAAAAACCATTTATATACAAGTTCACATACCTCACGGGAGATCACTCAACACTCGGCCGAAGATGTATTTTTGTGAAACACTCGAGACTGGCATGGAACTTACTTCTACCATATGCTTGCCAAGCAATCAATCCTCCCCCCTTTTAACTATAAACCTTTGTAAATATCAAGAGGACTTGGGGAAGGGTTAGGCTTGGGTTAAAGGTAGGTGGATTTGGGTTAGTGGTTAGTAAAAAGGGCGAAAAGCGTAAAAAGGGCGGTCGTCGTAAAACTTTTTGTTTTTGTGACTTTTATTCAAACAAAACGTTTTCAAACAAAGTTTCTTTGAGGAACTTGTTTGCTTTATTGCTAGACTTCATTTTTTTATAAGGGATGTCACATGAAGACCGAACTTTTTACTAAAATAAAAGGTTTAAAAATAAAAAGAGTTTTGGTGGGTAAAGGGTGTTGAAAAATAATGGTGTTGAAAAGAAAAAGTGTTAGGCTCAAAGGGGTTAACTAGGGTGATTTTGGGTAGGTGGTAAAAAGTGAAAAATAATGGTGTTGAAAAGAAAAAGGGTTAGTCCTAATGCCTCCGTCATTTAATTACTTGGGTTTAATTTGGTAAGGACCGGGAATGTATCGTCATGGCAAGTTCTAGAGTCGTAAGAAACCAAGCGGCTATTCACACAAGAAATGAAAAATGAGCATTTAATTTAAAGATGTATGCTTTTATGCTCAATAAAGGCTCAAAACTCACTTTTTGTGGGAATGGGTTTATAATGTGATCGAGTATATATAATCAAATTTTAACTAGATTTGTCATGCCTTTTCATAATTTTCTTATGTTGGTTCTTTTTGTCACGACGCTATCGGTTGTAAATTTGTAAAAATATAACCTTTTTAGAAATTGTTATTCCCAAATTAAACCAAGACAAGTAAAAAAATGAAAATTTTTTTGAAAAATTTTGGGGTGATTAGCGGTTCCAATAGAGTTTTGTGTAAGGCTTGTTATTTAGGACTTGCAAAATTCAAGGTTTTAGCATCCCCCACACTTAAATTACACATTGTCCTCAATGTGTCCCAAAAATAAATTTTTAGGTTGACTGAATGTGTAAAAAGGTGTTTATAAACAAAGATTTATGTTACTGGGCGTCTGGACAAGGGCCCGTGTGGGTCCGGGCACGGCCCCGTGTTCAAATCGCCAGTATCATAATTCATAGAAGGCTGGGCACGGGGGCGTGTTCAGTGACCACAGCCCCGTGTCCAGTTACTTGAACTGGGCGTTTTCTGCAGAACCTCGGGCACGGGGCGTGTTAGGCTGAGCACGACCCCATGCTGAACTTGCTGTAAGAAAGAAAAATTGTCGGGAGGCTCTGTTTTTGTACATGGGGTGTGGGTTCAAGTTTCCCTTAGTAACCTCCACCATTCCGAGTGTGTTTTATCCATCACAACATCATCCAAACACCATTTAATACTTAAAAACCATCATTCATTGAAAATAACAAATTACAAAAGATCCTAGAAAATTAAAAATAAAGCTAAAAATGAAAAATTTAAAAGTTCCTAAGATAGATAGGTCAAGTGATGCAGGAAATCATTCTAAGGAGTTCTACACTTATTGTAGGAATATCAAAAACCCTGAAATAACTTAAATGCGTCGTAGAACTCGTAACCAAGGGATGTCCCTTAGATGTCGTTGAGCCATTCTTCTATCTCCCTCAGGAGGAAGAAGGCGGGCTCATTTTCCACAATATCTTGTGGAGGAGGTGCGACGGCAACCGGGACCCCATGTAATATGTCTTGAGGGGTTCCCCGTGCATGACGTACCACTCGGCCAGTATGATGACTTCCGGTACCACATTCCACTCCCTTTGTGTAATGATTGGCACCAAAGGAGGAGAAACGAGAATATTCAACCTTTGGTGCAAAAGGTTGACTTCTCGAAGACATCCCTCTAGTCCCACCGTTAAATGATTGATACGGTCGACCAAAGCTTCCTCTACCCCCGTCATTTCATCGATGGCCTCTCTCAAGGGATATACGTAGTTGACGAGAGAGTCTTCTACCGATGGCCTTCTTCCTCGTCGTTCGTTCCTGGAGTGTGATGAAGATGTTCCGCTATTTCTACTCGACATTCTAAGAAAACAAACTGAAAGAAATTTCAAATTAATGAGACAGTACCTCGGCCGCGGCCCCGTGTTCGCTGAGCATGGCCCCGTGGCCACCTCTCTGCAGGTCTTTGAAGCAAGGAATCTTGAAGCTTTAAATTATTTTTCTGACTTTTGGAGCATTTTTAAGCAGAAATAACTTAAAACAGTGTTGTAAAACTTATTTTTGACAAGATTCCTTGAATAAAAACCTAACAAATATCACAATAAAGCTTGAAAACATGGAGATTTCAAACTTTAATGGAGGTTTTGAGGAGAAAATGAAGAAGAAGGCAATGGACAAAAGTAGAAAAGACAAGATGGTTGTTGAGAACCTTCTTTAGAATATACCTTGTATGGTATATGTGAAGATCCCACCAGATCTTTGTCTTTAGAATGGGTCCAAGAGTGTAGGAATCTTGCTGTATTTATAGAAAACGACTGCACGCTAGACATGGCCCCGTGTGCAGACAAAATTCTAACACTTTTTGTCCGTATTTTGACAAAAAGTCAGACGGGAATCTTTGGGTGGACAACGGGGCGTGCTGACCTGGACACGGCCTCGTGGCTAGAGGTTTATGAAGTTTTGTCTACTTTAAGGAATTTATCCGGGTTGGGTGGTTCCTTACTGGACGGAACAACACCGAAGTGCCTGATATACCTAAGTTGCCCTAGTTTAAATCAAGAACGCAAGAGGTTATCGGAAAGGGTGATTCCTAAGCTAAATACCGGTGGGCAAGACCAACCTTTATTTCCCTTATCTGGGCTCTCATTAAAGAAGGTGTATGTCGAATCGCTCAGGTCTATGTATGCATCGGCGGAAACAGATGGGGAGTCCTTCATGGCACAATCGACACAGGGACGACTATCACTCAAGTCCTCGCAAGAGTTAGAGGTGATTTCGGGAGCAACAATGTTGTTATAATCCGAATGCGGTCTCAATAATTCTCCTTGATCGTCGTCTTGAGATGAATTAGTTATTTCCATCTCAAGTTCTTTTATCCGTTGGAGAATTAGTTCTTCCATTTGAAATGATTCTTCAAGAATCATTTCATTTAGAAGGGTTGACTGAGAGCATTCGAGGGTGAGATAGAGATTATTTTTACTTTCGCCCATCTTAAGGCTACAGGAAAACGATGGGTCTATATAGTGGGGAATGTAATTTAAAAAATAACATTTTAAATCTTCATGAGATCCGCCACATATTTGACACCACGTACCATAAGAAGAGCGAAAGTAAAAAAAATCAGTATCACTCATGTTTGTGTCAGAAATTACCAACCATCGGGATCTTACGGTTCTGTTTTCAGTATCTGAAACTTGGGCACGTGGGCGTGTTTAGTGGGCACGACCCCGTGTTCAGCTACTGTCTGACTTAAAACAGGATTGCCAGTACCAAAGATTGGGCACGGGGGCATGTTCAACGGGCACGGCCCCGTGCTGAGCTCTGCAGAAGCTGAAAAATTAAGAAAAATCATAAAAAAAAAACAGAAAAATAAGAAAAACGATTAGGCCGTTGATTCCTAACTTTCTTAAAATCCTTGTGTCCCCGGCAACGACGCTAAAAACTTGATGTGCGTGTAGCGTGATATATTTTTATTAATATTTTAAGCCCTTTTTAACACTTTAGTCAAGTTTTAAATTTATAAGACACGATATTCTACTAACACTAAACACACATATGGGCAAGTGCACCCATCGTGAGTGTAGTATAGCGTTGGTAAGATACTGAGGTCGTCCAAGGACACAAAAGCTTTTAGTACCGATTTATCCTCAACGTCTAATCAAATCAAATTTTTTAGAAAAGGTTTTAAACATGAAAATAAAAACTAAAAATGCTGAAAATAAAAATAAAATAAAAACAGATAGACAAGATGAATCACTTGGATCCGACTCGCCATTAGTGTAACCTTTGATGATTTCCGCACTTTTGTACTTTTTAAGAGATTATCTTAGTTATAGTAGTAGGCCCCTCTTTTGAAGGTGACGTTACCCTCAACCCAGTGGTTTGAGTCAGCAAGGATACAATCCCAAAGGGTTGGAATATTGAAAGATAATTAATTAAGTTATTAATGCGTAATGTGGTAGGCCCCTCTTTTGAAGGTGACGTTACCCTCGGCTAAGTGGTTTGAGTCAGCAGGGATACAATCCCAAGTAACCGGGTTAATGTATTAATAGTAGTTTACATATGAGGGGATCAAGCCATTCGCTCCCCCGCCATCCAATACCAGTGGGTATTGAAGGAGGTCCTAGTAAGCTTGACCCAGGTCCTTGCAGGATCTATACACTGAACAAGGCACGAACCTTACCAAACCATTCTCTTAACCCCCGACCAGGTAGCCAACATATCTCTATATAGACCGTAGAGATATGAATGGTGAAAATCTTTTATTTTATATAGACAGTAAAATAATGCCAAGACACCACGGACAAATGGTAAGGAAGTTTCACCTTCAACATAAGAAACTAGTTATTAAAGTTATTAATACAAACAAAATAAAAAGTGCGAAAAGATTAAAAATCAAAAGTATTACACTAAATGCTTGTCTTCACCAAGTGATGTAAGAGACTTAGGCAAACATGGCCTTTGATTGTCAAGAACTCTTACTATCAATCTTGGATCCTGAGACTACTACACACACTCTAATATGGATGATGGATGATGGTGGTGTGTGTGGGTTGTAGTGGTGGTGGAGTGTGGGTGAAGTGGGAGAGAGGTGGTTTGCCAAGGGATGCCTTTGAAGTGAACCAAGCACCCCTATTTATAGCTTGCACAGAAGCCTGGACACGGCCCCGTGTCCATCCTCTTTCTCTTTCTTCGTTAATTGCAATTTGTCTGTATTAGCTCCACACGCCCCCATGTCCGCTGGGCACGGCACCGTGTGCAGAAGCGTATTTGTACTATCAAGATTTGCAAGATTCTGTGAATCTTGGCGTTCACCACGGCCCGTGTTGAGCTGGCCATGCCCCCGTGCTGGGAATAGAAGCTTCTACAACTTTGTCTTTTCTGCAGACACCTTGCCATGCCCCCGTATCCGCTGGGCACGGGGCTGTGGTCAGCCTTCTGTTTCTTTGTTTTTGCTTGGTAAGATGCTGTCGAGGGGTCGGGCATGCCACATTTATTCCTTTTCTTGTATTTAGGTTGGATTTTGCTTCATATTTGTTCCTTTTGTTCATTTACGCTCATTTAATCCTGAAAATACAAAAGGAAGACGAAAGCACACTTTTTCCAACATTAGTACTAAAAAAAGGGTTAGTTTTATGCCTCATTTGATGTAATTTATATGTAGCATTTTACACAAATCAGTAACCGGGGGTTAAAATACTTACAACGAGGCAGAGCTTCGCTAATTAGGGGGGTATAATGCCCGATACTACTTGAAATATTCAGAAATTTAGAGAGAATTCGAAGTTTTGAGCGACGGAAAATGAGAGCCGATCGTTCCAATTTATAGGGCTGATCTTCAACTTCCTCGCGCCCCGCGAAAGAGACCACAAGGGTCTTCGCAGCCTGCGAGCTAGGGGGTGTAGGGCCTAGGGTTAGCCAGTCACCGGTATAGCTTCGACGGATAGCAGGACACGTGGCACGCTAGGGTTCCGCCTTGTATCCCTAGGTCGCGCCCCGCGACAGATCCTAAGGGGTCTGTCGCGCCCCGCCAGAGACCATTTAATTTTGTTTTTTTATTTTTATAAAATTAAAGGTATTCGGGACCGGTTTTCGTATACGGGGTGTATTTTAGGATGTATAAAGGTGTTCTAAATATTTTTAGGAGGGTTGTTATATCCTCCCCACCTTGTTTTAGAACTCGTCCTCGAGGTCTACTGGAATAGGTATGGATATTTCCTCTGCATCTCTGATTCAAGCTCCCAAGTATACCCTGGTCCTCTTTTAGAATCCCATCTTACTTTGACTAGGACCAATATTTTGTGTTTGAGATTCTTGATCTTTCTGTCTTCAATCTGTAGAAGCTTCTCTACAAACTTAAGCTTCTCATTTACCTCTATGTCCTTAAGAGGTACTACTAATAATTCATTGGCAAAGCATTTCTTGATATTACATACATGAAATACATCGTGTATTCCTGCCATTTCCTCTGGCAGTTGTAGCTGATAAGCTACTGGTCCTATTCTTCTAATAATCTTAAAAGGTCCAACATACCTGGGGCTTAGCTTTCCCCTCTTGATGAATCTGACTACTCCTTTCCAAGGAGAAACTTTTAACAATACCTTATCTCCTACCTGAAATTCCAACGGTTTTCGCCTGTTATCAGCATAACTCTTTTGATGATCGCGTGCTGCTTTTAGTCAATCCTTGACTTGAATGATCTTGTCTGTTGTTTCTTGTACTATCTCGGGTCCAGATAGTTGCTTTTCTCCAATTTCTGCCCAACAGATTGGGGTTCGGCACTTTCGTCCATAAAGCGCTTCGAATGGTGCAGCATTGATACTGGTATGATAGCTGTTATTGTAAGAAAATTCTATTAATGGTAGATGATCATCCCAATTTCCTCCGAAATCAATTACACAAGCTCTAAGCATATCTTCCATTGTCTTAATTGTCCTTTCGCTTTGTCCATCCGTTTGAGGATGATAAGCTGTGCTTAAGGTTAACTTGGTTCCCATTACTTTTTGGAAACTAGTCTAAAAATGAGAAGTAAAACGGCTATCTCTATCAGAAACAATAGATAAAGGAATTCCATGTAATGAAACTATTTCATTTACATACAATTTGGTAAACTGTTCCATACTAAAAGTTTCCTTCAATGGTAGGAAATGAGCAGACTTAGTTAATCTATCTACAATCACCCAGATTGTATCATTACCCTTTCGTGTCTTGGGTAATTTGGTAACAAAATCCATTGTTATCAATTCCCATTTCCATATTGGCATTTCTAATTCCTGCAATAATCCTGAGGGTTTCTGATGTTCAGCTTTAACTTGTGAACATGTTAAACACTTGGCAACATAAGTTGCTACATCCTTTTTCATTCCTATCCACTAGAAATTCTTTCTTAAGTCTTGGTACATCTTATCACTTCCAGGATGTATCGTATACTTAGACTTATGGGCTTCTTCTAATATTCGGTGACGTAAGTTTTCTCGTTTAGGTATACAAATTCTTTTCTTATGGAATCTCCAAATTCCATCTGTTCCTTGTTCTAATTCCTTAATTGTTCCTTTTAGTTTTTCAGTATCATCCTTGATTACTGATTCCTGTACTTCTCTAATCTGATCATTTAAATCTATCTGCAGGTTTAACTTGAGGGAACATACTCTTTTTGGCTTTTCATGATACTTTCGACTTAGAGCATCAGCTACTACATTAGTCTTTCCTGTGTGATACTGGATATTACAATCGTAATCACTAAGAATTTCCATCCAGCGTCTTTGTCTCATGTTTAACTCTTTTTGCCAAAAAACATATCTTAAACTCTTATGGTCAGTGAAAATGGTAAACTTACTACCGTAAAGGTAATGTCTCCAAATTTTAAGGGCAAAAATTATGGCTCCTAATTCTAAATCATGGGTTGTATAATTCTCTTCATGATTCTTAAGTTGTCTAGAGGCATAAGTTATGACCTTTTGACGTTGCATCAACACACATCCATAACCTAACTTAGAAGCGTCACAATACACAACAAAGTCTTCAGTTCCTTCTGGTAACGCTAATATGGGTGCGTTGGTTAATCTTCGCTTAAGAATTCTAAAGGCTTCTTCCTGTTTTGGTCCCCATTCAAACTTAACAGATTTACAGGTCAGTTTTGTTAAAGAAATGGCTATTCTAGAAAAATCTCGGATAACCCGTCTATAATAACCAGCCAGTCCTAGAAAACTTCTAACTTCTGTTGGTGATTCAGGGACCTTCCATTTAGTAATTGCCTCGATCTTTGTGGGATCCACATGAATTCCTTCATGATTAACTATATGTCCAAGAAATTGCACTTCTTTTAACCAAATCTCACACTTTGAAAATTTAGCATAAAGCTTTTCTTTTCTCAATAATGTAAGGAGTGCATGCAAATGCGTTGCATGTTCCTCTTTACTCTTAGAGTAAATGAGAATATCATCTATAAAGACAATTATGAATTTATCCAGATATGGCTTACATATTCTGTTTATCATGTCCATAAATGCGGCTGGGGCATTGGTTATACCAAATGGCATGACTGTGAATTCATAATGGCCATACCTTGTTCTAATAGCGGTTTTAGGGATGTCCTCTTCCTGTACCTTTAATTAATGATATCCTGAACGTAAATCAATCTTAGAAAAGAATCGAGCTCCTTGCAATTGATCAAACAAATCATTGATTCTCGGTAATGGGTACCGATTTTTAATCGTGACCTTGTTCAACTCTCAGTAATCAATGCACATACGCATTGATCCATCCTTCTTCTTGACAAACAAGATTGGTGCTCCCCACGGTGATGAACTAGGCCGTATGAATCCTTTCTCCAGAAGTTCGTCCAATTGTTTCTTCAATTCTTGCATTTCTGTTGGTGTCAAACGGTAAGGTGCCTTGGCAATCGGTGCTGTTCCTGGTAGCAGGTGAATTCTAAATTCGACTTCCCTGTCCGGCGGTAGTCCGGGTAGCTCTTCCGGAAAAACATCGGAGAATTGAGATACCACAGGAATATCTTTTAATTCCTTTCCCTTAGTGTTAATGATTATGGAGATCATATACACTAGTGACACTTTTCTTGCACAACTTGCTGTTTTCATCACAGAGATGAATTTTGTAGATCAAGTTGGCTCATCTCCTTTAATTGTGATATTTTCACCCTTTGGTGAATTTACTTGTATTGACTTGTGATCACATAGAATACTGGCTTTATTGGCTATTAACCAATCCACTCCTAATACAATATCAAATCCTACCAGATTCATTGGGTAAAGATTTTGCAATGAAATTATGGTTTAAAATTTCTATTCTTGCTCCCTGCAAGATTTCAGTAATTTTAATGGATTCTCCATTTGCTTTCTCTACTAGTCATTCTTGTTGGAGTTTAGTTAATGGTTGATTGAGAAGTTTGCAAAATTAAGTATTAGTAAAACTTTGGTTCGCACCAAAGTCGAATAATACTTTAGCAAAAACATCATTAACTAAAAACGTACCGGCAATCACGTCCGGAATCATTTTGGCTTCTTATGCAGTCAGAACAAATGCTCTAGCATTCTTAGTAGTCTTATTGTTCATGGCTGGAGCTAATTTTGGACAGTTCGGCTTGATATGTCCCTTTTCTCCACAGTTGAAGCATACTCCATTGCTGGGTTTCTTTCTGCAATCTTCTTCCTTGTGTCCTGGTATTTTGCAGAAATTGCAGTATGTAGAACATCTCCCTGAATGCTTCTTCTATAGTTTGTGGTCTAGCTGCCTTGACTACATGTCTAATTTCACTAATTAATCCCCAGATGTAACAGGAGATTAATACCGGTTCTGGTGATGCTAGGGTTGGCACTATTCTAGCATATTCGAAGAATACAGTAGTGTAACCCTTACAGTCGACTCCAGTCATTTTATGGTTTAAGAATTTATTAGCTATCTGTTCCTTTTCATTGGAAGGACAAAATTTCATTTCAATCATGTTCTTAAACTCAGTCCATTCCATATTACAGACTCTGTCACTTTCCCTAGACTGGAGGATAGAGTTCCACCATTCTAGAGCTGCATTCTTAAAAAGATTGGAGGCAAACATGATTTTATCTTCTTCTGCGCACTTGCTTATTTTTAAGACTGCCTCAGTCTTTTCTATCCAGCGTAGAGCTACAATGGCTCCTTCATTGCAAGAGAATTCTATTGGTTTACAAGACCACAATTCTTTGTAAGAACAACCATAAGACATGGTTCTCCTTCTTTTTGGAATTGGCAATTGAAGTAATGGCCCATTACTTCCACTATTACTTTTATTATTTTCTGCTTCCTTAACCATTTTGATAATATATGGCATAGCGTCTACAATCCCTTGTTCCACTATGTGTTGGATGGCACTGTTATCTACTTGGTTGCCGTTATTATCGTTATTCGGGTTTTCTTGATTCACTTCATTGTCCATCTGGATTATAAACATTTACCAAGTATCAATGTCACATAACAGGGTTTAATGTGAACAATCACACAAACAACACATTGATCAAAATTGCATTGCGACATTTACTCTATTTTATAGATATCTATATCTATTATAAACTACAACTGGAATTTAAAATATAATACTAGTATGCATTAGTAGCTATTGGATTATCTATATTTTTTTTTTCAAACTACTCACATATAGATATATATTTATTATTATTATTATTATTATTATTATTATTATTATTATTATTATTATTATTACTACTACTACTACTACTACTACTAGTGGGGGTTCATCCATTACTGCATGTTATGCTCGTCATACTTCCAAACGAGCCTCTCTCCTATCTGCCTTATCCTTTCACTTTCATCTAACAACTCCTCACCAAAGGTACTGAGTTCCTGCACATTTTCAGTACTCATGGGTGGTGCTGGTGCTGGTATCGGGTCAAGGAACTGGGGCATCGGTTCTTCGTATGGGTCTGGATTTTCTAAGATTTCCCGAATATACTGGTCATTATCCCAATACGGATCTAGAGGGTCAAGGTTTAAGTAGGGTGCTACTGGGTTTTATATGGGTTCCTCTATTGGTAAAGTTCTCGATAATCCATGTGGTCGTCGTTCCATGGATCGTAGGCTAGAGGGTTTGGTGCTGGGATTCTAGGGATTTCATTTGGGTCGAAGGCAGGTACTGGAATCTGGTCTACTGGGTTAGGTTCAATTTCCATGGGTTGTGTTGGAAACAGTGGTAACGGCTGTGGTGCAATGATTTGTTCTAAATTTGGGTCCGCGGCAGTGGTAGCTAATATGTGAAAATTAGCTAATCTCCTATTGAGTATATCCTGAGTTTGGGGATTCATTTCTCTATTTGCCACTGCTAAGGTCCGCTATTGCTGCAATTTCCTCATTCTTTTCCTACGCTCGTGTGCTCCTCGACTGAACCATCCTCTCTATTTGGTAGGGAATGGTTCTTCGGGCTGTGCCTTAAATATAAAGATCCCTTCTTCTGTGTCAGCTGAGTACCCCGAGGGGGTAGGCTGGGAAGAAGTTCCTTAATCCTTAGGAGAACTAGACAGTTGACGATAAGCGTCCAACGGTCCTTGATTACTCATACTGTAAACTAACAAATTGTCAGATAACACAAAACAATAAAATATGCACATAATCCCGTAGATAATTTCCTAACATGATAGATAAAATCTTGGTGTCAGCAGAACATTTCAGTGGCTGAAATCAATGGCTGTAGCTCTGATACCACCTTTTGTCGCAACCCCTGACCCCTGCCTTGGGAGGCGGGCGGCCTCGGCCTACTCAGAGATGGTGGTATCGGTGTTTATCATTATTTGGCAGCGGAATTCACATCAGGACCGTAGATAGGAAATATTTTATCAGAGTAAAACACCACATTTTATAATAATAAATATATTGGGATAAAACCCAAGTTCCATTACAAACATGTTTTTAGGGATAAACCCTAATTTATTGAAATAAAACATCTTCTTTATTTAGGTAACTTTTATAGCCACTTTTCCAAGCCTTCAGTGCTATCCAGCTGGGTTCTATTTGCCTTTCACATTTTGTTACCTGAAACGTGTTTAAAAACATTTTATCAGCAAGAAATACTGGCGAGTGAATCCTAGTTTAATCAAAACAGGTTTTATCAGTTTACAGCATTGAGGGCAATCCAACAATTACATTTGTTTCCATCTACTTTAATTACCACCCACGGTACTGTCAACCCGACTTGTGGTCATGTTACTACTCACAGTGTAGTAACAAATTTTGTATACAAAACCCCAACATACTAACGATAATTGTAGAATACAAATACTCAATCACTGTTAAATATAAATTAAATGAAAAATTACAAGTTTTGTCATTTATCTTTATACACTTTTCAGGCGGTGTCCTTTCAAACGAATGTTGACAGGCGGTGTCCTTTACTAGGTATTTTGTTGCAAGTTTAGTCCTTTACACCCAACCAGTTAAAAAACCTTGTTAATTGTTGACAGGTGATGTGTGTAAAATGCAACATATAAATTACATCACATGAGGCATAAAACTAACCCTTTTTAAGTGCTAATGTTGGAAAAAGAGTGTTTTTGTCTTCCTTTTGTATTTTCAGGATTAAATGAGCTCAAATTCACAAAAGAAGCAAAAAGACAGCTAAATCTAACATACATACAAGAAAAGGAACATAAGTGGATTGCCCGACCCCTCAACAGCATCCTCCCAAGCAAAATAGAGAAGGCAGAAGACTGAACACACCCCGTGCTCAGCCAGCACGGGGCCGTGCCCAAGAAGCAGCAGAAAAGACAAACCTATAGAAGCTTCTATTGCCCACCAAGGGGCCGTGTCCAGCGGAAACGGGGGCGTGGCGAAAGTACAGCAGGCGCATTAATTGTAATTGCGAATTACAATTAATGAAGAGAGAGAGAGTGTCAGACAGGCACAGGGGCGTGTCCAGCGGACACGGGGCCGTGCCCAGCCTTCTGTTCAGCCTATAAATAGGAGTGCTTGGTTTCATTGGAACTCATCCCTTGTCACACCACCTCTCTCACACTTCATCCACCACCCACCACCATCACAACACCATCATCCACCACCATCATCCATTGTCCATCATAGAGTGTTTGAGTCGTCTCGGGATCCAAGATTGATCGTAAGAGTTCTTGACAATCAAGGCCATGTTTGCCTAAGTCTCTTACATCACTTGGTGAAGACAAGTGTTTAGTATAATACTTTTTATTTTCAATCTTTTGCACTTTTTATTTGGTTTTGTATTAATGACTTTAATAACTAGTTGCTTATGTTGAAGGTGATCTTTCCTTATCGTTTGTCCGTGGTGTCTTGGCATTATTTTACTGTCTATATAAAATAAAAGATTTTCACCATTCATATCTCCACGGTCTATATGGAGGTATGTTGGCTACCTGGTCGGGGGTTAAGGGAACGGTTTGGTAAGGGTCTTGCCCTTGTTTATCGTTTAGAGGTCCTGCAAGAGACCTGGGTCAAATTTAGTAGGATCTCCTTCAATGCCCATAGGTATTGGATGGCGGGGATCCAAACTCTTTGACCCCCTCATAAGTTAACTACTATTAATACTATAACCCGGCTATTTAGGACTGTATCCCTGCTGACTCAGACTACTTAGTCGAGGGTAACGTCACCGCCAAAAGCGGGGCCTACCATAATTTGCATTAATAACTTAATTCATTATCTTCCAATAATCCAACCCTTTAGGATTGTATCCTTGCTGACTCAAACTACTGGGTTGAGGGTAACGTCGCCTTCAAAAGAGGGGCCTACTACAATAACTAAGATAATCTCTTAAACAAGTGCAAAAGTGCGAAAATAATCAAAGGTTATACTAACACACGAGTCGGATCCAAGTGATTCATCTTGTCTATTTGTTTTTACTTTTATTTTATTTTTCAGCATTTAGTTAGTTTTTATTTCTCTTAGTTTAAAAATCTTTTCTAACATTTTGATTTGATTAGACGTTGAGGATAAACCGATACTAAAAGCTCTTGTGTCCTTGGACGACCTCGGTATCTTACCAACACTATACTACGTCCACGATGGGTGCACTTGCCCATATGTGTGTTTAGTGTTAGTAAATATCGTGTTTTATAAATTTAAAACTTGGCTAAAAGTGTAAAAAGGGCTTAAAATATACATCAAAAATATATTACACTACACGCACATCAAGTTTTTGGCGCCGTTGCCGGGGACACAAGGATTTTAAGAAAGATAGGAATCAACGGCCTAATCATATTTTTATTTTTCTTTTTAATTTTTTTTAGGATTTTCTTAGTTTTTCAGCTTCTGCAGAGCTCAGCACGGGTCGTGCCTGGTCGGACACGGGCCGTGCCCAGCATTGTTACTGGCAGTTTTTAGTTTTCCAAGTTACAGAAGGCTGACCACGGGGCCGTGTCCAACTCTCCAGTAACTGGGATCTGGAAAACAATCACTGTAACTCCGACCACGGGCCGTGTTCACTGAGCACGGGGCCGTGGTGAACCTTCTGACCAGCATTCTTTTCTGTTTTTATTGCAGGACTTGGAACCAGACGCCACCCCTACGTAGTGTATGAGCTCCAGTTCTAATAAGGACATAAAAGAACCTCTAGAAGAACCCGAACGCTTTCTCAGAAAAAGACTAAAAGCCAAGAACCAAGAGAAAGTTTCGGGGAATCCACTTCTAATGGCGGACCAACGTACTCTCATGGATTATCTACGACCCACCGTAGGTAACCTAGGCGCCGCTATCAATGCACCGAATGTCGAAGCCAATAACTTCGAACTTCGGCCGCATTTGATACAAATGCTCCAAAACTCCGCAACCTTCCATGGGCTTGCGGATGAGGATCCCCATCTACATATTACTAATTTCTTAGAAATATGTGATACCTTTCGGATCAATGGAGCATCAAATGACGCTATCCTCCTTCGAATGTTTCCTTTCTCGCTAAAAGACCGAGCAAAAGCTTGGCTCAATGCCCTCCCAGCTGGATCGGTAAACACCTGGGATGAACTAGCCCAAAAATTTCTATATAAGTATTTCCCTCCAGCTAAAACGGCTAAATTAATGACTGAAATTAATACATATTCGCAAGAGGACGGGGAATCCTTATATGAAACTTGGGAAAGGTTCAAGGAGCTATTGCGAAAGTGTCCACATCACGGCCTTGCGATATGGCAACAAGTATCCACTTTCTATAATGGGTTGTTGCCACATACAAGGCAGACACTTGACTCTAGCTCCGGGGGACTTTTAGGTAATCGTCGCCCGCATGAAATATATAACCAAATTGAGGAAATTGCTCAAACCAATTTTCAGTGGCACACTCCCCAAGGCAATAAATCTATTGCCCCGAGCGCCCGTAAGGTTGATGAAAGCACTTCTTTACAAGCCCAAATCGAGGCTCTTTCTTCAAAAATAAAAAAATTGGAAATGACAAAAACAGTCTCGGTTATGGCTTGTGAAGGGTGTGGTGGGCCACATGAAAATTGGAGTTGTATGAAAGAAACAGACGATCAACAAGAGTCGGTAAGCTACATTGACAATAGACCAAGGCTGTCGGGTCCTCCAACGGGCACTTACAACCAAGGATGGCGAAACCACCCTAACCTTGGTTGGAGAGTGCCCGGCAATAGTAGTAACCAACAAACCCAACGAACGAACTTTCAACAACCAAGAAATGAGTCACAGAATTTCACTCAACAAAAAGGTGGACGAGAAAGGCTTGAAGATACTGTATCTCGCCTCATCTCCGACACTGAAAAGAAAAACTCGGAAAGGTTTCTACAATTAGAATCAAATTTTAGAAATCAACAAGCTAGTATTCAAAACATAGAAAAACAATTAAATCAACTAGCTCAAAATTTTTCCGAGAGACCACAAGGTGCATTACCAAGCAATACCGAAACAAACCCAAAAGCGCAAGTTCATCTCATCACGTTACCAAACCGCACCGTGGGGCCTGCGGAAGCACCACCGCCGACAGAAGAGACTATACCCCCGCCTCTGCAGGAGAAGAACTCCCCTCCATCATCAGAACCTACCAAGGCTCCTTGAGTTCCGTACCCCGGTAGGTTAATTCGTCAAAAGACCAATGAGCAATTCGCAAAATTCGAAAGTCTATTAAAACAATTGCATGTCAATATTCCTATTATTGATGTCCTAACCCAAATGCCCAAATACTCTAAGTTCATGAGGGACTTCCTCACTCATAAAAAGAAAATTGAAACTTTGCAATTAGTTAACTTAGGCGAAGAATGCTCTGCCCTCGTACTCAACAAACTTCCCCAAAAGAAAATCGATCCTGGAAGCTTCACGATTCCCTACTCGATCGGGGACTCCCCCGTTCGTAATGCACTAGCCGACCTTGGGGCTAGCATTAACCTCATGCCTTCATCAATGTTTAAAAGACTCGGCCTAGGAACAACGAGTCCTACAAAAATGAGCATACAACTTGCTGATCGATCCGTCAAATTCCCGCAAGGTGTCATCGAAAATGTCCTAGTAAAGGTAAACAAATTTGTCTATCCGGCCGATTTTGTCATACTCGATATGGAAGAAGACACTGAAGTCCCCCTTATACTAGGGAGACCATTTCTCGCCACCGCACAAGCAGTGGTAGACATGAATGACGGAACGCTCACCCTAAGGTACGGAGATGATGAAGTAAAATTCGGGGTTGGGAAGAGAATAGAGGATGACGACCCGGTCAACTACATGAAGGTTATTGATTCAAGTTTGGATGCTGCTCTCCGACGGTGCAACATGGGATGCCAAACATCCCACTCAGAAAATATATAACCTCACATTGGGTCTAGCCAAGGACCCTTATAAACGTGGCGCACCACGGAGGCATTCCGCGGAACTATCCTTAGTTTAGTTTAATCTTTTAGTTTTAATTTGCAGGAATAAAACACACTAATGGTGGTAAAGGATGAAAAGGGAAACGAGAAACATGACCCCATGCACAAGAACAAGGCAACCCGACATCAATTTCTCCAACACAGAAGGTTCAACACGGGCCGTGTCCAACCAACACGGCCCCGTGCTGCACCCCCTGCAGAAAAATGCCCAGTTCAGGTAACTGGACACGAGCCGTGTTCACCAGACACGCCCCCGTGTCTAGGCTTCTTTTGTTTTTGTTCTTTAATTTTCGTTACTTGCACCTGAACACGGGGCCGTGCCCGGTCCCCACGGGGCCGTGTCCAGACCGCCAGTAACATAAATCTTTGCTTTTAAACACTATATTATACATCTAATCAACCTAAAAATTTATTTTTGGGACACATTGAGGACAATGTGTAATTTAAGTGTGAGGGGATGCTAAAACCTTGAAATTTTGCAAGTCCTAAAAACAAGCCTTACACAAAACTCTGTTGGAACCGCTAATCACCCCAAATTTTTTTCAAAAATTTCCATTTTTTTTACTTGTCTAAAGTTTAAGTTGGGAAGTCTAAGATTAATAAGGTTATATTTTTACAAATTTACAACCAATAGCGTCGTGATAAAAAGAACCAACATAAGAAAATTATGAAACGGGCATAACAAGCTTAGTTAAAATTTGATTATATATACTTGATCACATAGAAAAACCCATTCCCACAAAAAGTGAGTTTTGAGCCTTTATTGAGCATACAAATATACATCTTTAGACTAAATGCTCATTTTTCGTTTCTTGTGTGAATAGCCGCTTGGTTCTTACGACTCTAGAACTTGCCACGACAATTCATTCCCGGTCCTTACCAACTTAAACCCAAGTAAGTAAATGATGGAGGCATTAGGACTAACCCTTTTTTCTTTCTACACCATTATTTTTCAATTTTTTTTTTACCACCTACCCAAAATCCCCCTAGTTAACCCCTTTGAGCCTAAACCTTTCATTTCTTTACCCTAAAACCCTTTTACCCACCAAAACCCATCTTATTTTTACCCTTTATTTTAGTAACAAGCTCGGTTTTCGTGTGACTAAAAAAAATGATGAAGTTAGAAATAAACAAACAAAGCTCTTAAAACAAAAGCTTGTTTGAAGAAATACTTCGAAATAAAAAGTCAGTAAAAGCAAAGTGTTTTACGAAAACCGACGTTTTTTACGCTTTTCGCCCTTTTCTATTAACCACTAACCCATTCACCCACCTTTAGCCCAAGCCTTTACCCAAAAAGTCCTCTTGATATTTACAAAGGTAACAAGTTGAAAGGAGGAGGATTGATTGCTTGGCAAGCCTATGGTAGGACTAAGTTCCATGCCGCTCTCGAGTGATTCACTAAAAATACACCGTCAGCCGACTGTGAGTGATTTCTCCCGTGAGGTATGTGAACTTGTATATAAATGGAATTTTAAAAAGGCGTGTTCTGCCCAAATAAGTAATTTCTCCTATGAAACGTTCTAAACAAATCATAACGAATAGGATTGTAAATAAATAAATAAAAAATTAAAACCCAAAAAAAATCTTGGATTCTCGACACTCTATGACAAGCCAAAACCTTCTCTTCTACCCATTCCATTTGGGAGTGTAAGCCACATATTAAAGAGTTTTGCTTGAGGACAAGCAAAAGTTCAAGTGTGGGGGTATTTGATGTGTGTAAAATGCAACATATAAATTACATCAAATGAGGCATAAAACTAACCCTTTTTAAGTACTAATGTTGGAAAATGAGTGTTTTTGTCTTCCTTTTGTATTTTCAGGATTAAATGAGCTCAAATTCACAAAAGAAGCAAAAAGACAACTAAATCTAACATAAATACAAGAAAAGGAACATAAGTGGATTGCTCGACCCCTCAACAGCATCCTCCCAAGCAAAATAGAGAAGGCAGAAGACTGAACACGCCCCTTGCTCAGCCAGCACGGGGTCGTGCCCAAGAAGCAGCAGAAAAGACAAACCTATAGAAGCTTCTATTGCCCACCACGGGGCCGTGTCCAGCGGACACGGGGGCGTGGCGAAAGTACAGCAGGCGCATTAATTGTAATTGCGAATTACAATTAATGAAGAGAGAGAGTGTCAGACAGGCACGGGGGCATGTCCAGCGGACACGGGGCCGTGCCCAGCCTTCTGTTCAGCCTATAAATAGGAGTGCTTGGTTTCATTGCAACTCATCCCTTAGCACACCACCTCTCTCACACTTCATCCACCACCCACCACCATCACAACACCATCATCCACCACCATCATCCATTGTCCATCATAGAGTGTGTGAGTCGTCTCGGGATCCAAGATTGATCGTAAGAGTTCTTGACAATCAAGGCCATGTTTGCCTAAGTCTCTTACATCACTTGGTGAAGACAAGTGTTTAGTATAATACTTTTTATTTTCAATCTTTTGCACTTTTTATTTGGTTTTGTATTAATGACTTTAATAACTAGTTGCTTATGTTGAAGGTGATCTTTCCTTATCGTTTGTCCGTGGTGTCTTGGCATTATTTTACTGTCTATATAAAATAAAAGATTTTCACCATTCATATCTCCACGGTCTATATGGAGGTATGTTGGCTACCTGGTCGGGGGTTAAGGGAACGGTTTGGTAAGGGTCTTGCCCTTGTTCAGCGTTTAGAGGTCCTGCAAGGGACCTGGGTCAAATTTAGTAGGATCTCCTTCAATGCCCATAGGTATTGGATGGCGGGGATCCAAACTCTTTGACCCCCTCATAAGTTAACTACTATTAGTACTATAACCCAGCTATTTAGGACTGTATCCCTGCTGACTCAGACTACTTAGTCGAGGGTAACGTCACTGCCAAAAGCGGGGCCTACCATAATTTGCATTAATAACTTAATTCATTATCTTCCAATAATCCAACCCTTTAGGATTGTATCCTTGCTGACTCAAACTACTAGGTTGAGGGTAACGTCGCCTTCAAAAGAGGGGCCTACTACAATAACTAAAATAATCTCTTAAATAAGTGCAAAAGTGCGAAAATAATCAAAGGTTATACTAATACACGAGTCGGATCCAAGTGATTCATCTTGTCTATCTGTTTTTACTTTTATTTTATTTTTCAGCATTTAGTTAGTTTTTATTTCTCTTAGTTTAATAATCTTTTCTAACATTTTGATTTGACTAGACGTTGAGGATAAACCGGTACTAAAAGCTCTTGTGTCCTTGGACGACCTTGGTATCTTACAAACACTATACTACGTCCACGATGGGTGCACTTGCCCATATGTGTGTTTAGTGTTAGTAACTATCGTGTTTTATAAATTTAAAACTTGGCTAAAAGTGTAAAAAGGGCTTAAAATATACATAAAAAATATATTACACTACACGCACATCAACAGGCGGCGTCCTTTACTAGGTAATTTTGTTACAAGTTTAGTCTTTTACCTAGGTATTTTGTTGCAAGTTTAGTCCTTTACACCCAACAATTAACAGGGTTTTTTAACTGGTTTGGGTGTAAAGGACTAAACTTGCAACAAAATACCTAGTAAAGGATACCGCCTGTCAACATTCGTTAAAAAGGACACCGCCTGAAAAGTGGTATAAAGATAAAGGACAAAACTTGTAATTTTTCCTAAATTAAAATAATTGAGGTTTTATAAAACCAGTTTACAAAAAGAAGGATTAACTCACATTGCTATTTTAGGTTTTTCCCTGTGACTTCCTGATTATAATCTATCAAATTTAAATAATGCGCACGCATTAGTATAATAACACAAATTTACATTAGTTATACCCTCCCCGAGACAGAAACTCCAACGACTGAGTCAGGCAGAGCCTCGACATGCGTTACGGAGCACTAGATCAATCGGGCAACGTATCTAATACGTAACCGGGGGTTAAAATACTTACAACGAGGCAGAGCTTCGCTAAGTAAGGGGGTATAATGCCCGATACTACTTCTAATATTCAGAAATTTAGAGAGAATTCGAAGTTTAGAGCGACGGAAAATGAGAGCTGATCGTTCCAATTTATAGGGCTGATCTTCGACTTACTCGCGCCCCGCGAAAGAGACCACAAGGGTCTTCACGGCCCGCGAGCTAGGGGGTGTAGGGCCTAGGGTTAGCCAGTCACAGGTATAGCTTCGACGGATGGCAGGACACGTGGCACGCTAGGGTTCCGCCTGGTGGCACTAGGTCGCGCCCCGCGACAGATCCTAAGGGGTCTGTCGCGCCCCGCCAAAGATCATTTAATTTTGTTTTTTTATTTTATTTTATAAAATTAAAGGTATTCGGGACCGGTTTTCGTATACGGGGTGTATTTTAGGACGTATAGAGGTGTTCTAAATATTTTAGGAGGGTTGTTATATATAAAGATGGTGAAACAGGTTTACATTACACGTCACACTTGCCATGTTGGATTATATTGACACGTATGCTAGTTTTTCTAACCCAGTTAGTGTTTATTTAACGACGGGGTGTCATGACAATCCAAGTGTTAAGTTGGGAGTGATGTGAGCCAAAGTCAAAGCTGAGAGTGCCAGCGGCCAAATGGCAATAGTTGAGGGTGTTTAAATCCATTAACCCTAAATAAATTGGGTATATTTGATATTTAAACTATTTTATAAGTGTATGTATAATATCTTTTGTTTTTGTTTGGTATATATGAAAACTTTCAAGTTTGTAAGTACATATATGAAATTAATCCTAATAAAAACTATCAAAATTCCTTTTTGTTGACTTCCGTATCTCTAAATTAAAACCCACTTTTAATATACTTGATTCTATTGACATTTGTCACGGCACCAGACCCGGTTTGACCCGTTTCCGGAGCCGCGGGACAGAAATCCTGTGGTATTTAATTTAGGCGACAGCGGAAGTCTTTTAAAACAGGATCTTTCAGTATTCCAAATTTCCCGTTTCATAATTTAGGGATAAAATCCCATAATTTACAATAACGTGATTTCACAAGGAAATCTTTATTCTTAAAACATGTTTCTTTATTCATTTACATTGAGCCACTTTTCTAAGCTGGTAGTGCTTCACGGCACTTTTCTTTGCTCACAACAGATCACCTGAAACATGTTTGAAAAAGGTTTTGTCAGCGGGGAAATACTGAGTGAATCATTCAATTTTACTAAAACGACTCATTTGTTATAATTCACAGTATTAAGAGCGATTACAATGTTTCTGATATCAAACCAACTACCCACGGTACTTTATCACTCGACCCATTGGCCCACCTGTCCAATGGTGTCTGTGATTATGGTCATATCACCCATTGGCTGCCCCAATGTTGAAGATTATCAAGTAATGTATACAAAACCCCACATACCGGCTGTAATTTGGTGATTACAAAGACTTAATCCCTGTAATTATAACTTCGAAAATAACTTGGAGTTTTGTAAAACAATTGATAAAAAGAGAATTACTCACATTGCAGATTTTATGAGCAGAGTATAAGCCTACTGATTAGCCTTTGATTAACCTAATTTAATTCACAATACACACAAACAGGGTTAGTAACTAATACAGCAGTTACGTCAATTCACGAGATTAAACCCTCACAACGATTAACAAGTGCAATACTTAGTAATTCAGCGGATTCACAACGAATGACAAAGTATAGTCCAAATTCGAATAGCACTCAAACATTCAAGTCGAAATCACGATGAATAACAAAGTATAAACTCAATTTGAGTGGCACTTAAACAATCGTTGGATAGTTATAATCGATCGGACGTTGAATCGTAATAGCGATCGAGTTATTACCCTGATTGCGGCAGCGTTTCGTGAATCGTGTGTGTTTTGGAACTGATTTTGCTATAACTCGACGTACACAGTGAGTTTTTACGTCGTTTCAACTTCCAATTTCAAGTCCCAAGGTCGGCTATTTATACTAATTTTTGGGACATGCTTACGGACCGTAAGCCTTTTCCCTTACGGTCCGTAAGGGAAGCAGTCTAAATATAGCGTAGCTAGTTTCGGGACTAGCCTTGCTGACTTGACAGATTCTTCAAACGAAAATTAGACAACGATTTATGTAGATAATCGTTAGCTAGGTTTATCCCCCCCCTGAGTTTTAGAGGTCCTAATCCTGATTCCGATTGTTCTAAAAATTTTTGGGTTAATGCAGAATTACTTGGGTGTCTCAATTAGGGTTTCCTTATTGGATAATTATCATACTAAGTATTAGTTTTAATGAGAATTGTTACATCCTCCCCACCTTAAGAAAAATCTCGTCCTCGAGATTTACTGAAATAGATGAGGGTATTTTCGCTTCATTTCTGATTCCAGCTCCCAAGTGTATTCTGGTCCTCTCCTTGAATTCCATTTGACCTTTACTAGTATTAGTCGCTTGTGTTTGAGAAACTTGACTTTTCGGTCTTCAATTTGTAGGGGTTTCTCTACAAATTTCAGCTTTTCATTTACCTCTATATCTTGAAGAGGTACTACCAGGGATTCGTCTGATAGACATTTCTTGAGATTGGATACATGAAATACATCATGTACTCCAGCTAATTCTTCTGGTAGTTGTAAATGATAAGCTACTGGTCCTATTCGTTGGACACTGGGAATGGTCCAACATATCTTGGACTCAGTTTTCCTTTCTTACCAAATCGTACTACTCCTTTCCAAGGAGAAACTTTCAAGAGTACTTTATCTCACACCCGAAACTCTAGTGGCTTGCGACGATTGTCTGCATAGCTTTTCTGGCGATCTCTAGCCATCTTTAGTCTTTCCTTGATTTGTGTTATCTTGTCAGTGGTTTCTTGTACAATTTCTGGGCCTGATAATTGACTTTCTCCTATTTATGCCCAACAAACTGGGGTTCTGCACTTGCGTCCATACAGTGCTTCGAATGGAGCAGCTTCGATGCTCGAATGATAACTATTGTTATAGGAGAATTCAATTAAGGGTAAGTGGTTGTCCCAATTACCACCAAAGTCAATTACACATGCTCGGAGCATGTCTTCTAAGGTTTGGATCGTCCTTTCACTTTGTCCGTCTGTTTGAGGATGATATGCAGTACTTAAATTTAGTCGGGTTCCCATTGCTTCTTGGAAACTTGTCCAGAAACGAGAAGTGAAACGACTATCCCTATCCGATACAATGGAGAGTGGGACTCCATGTAAAGATACTACTTCATCTACGTACAACTTGGCTAGCCTTTCCATGCTAAAGGTTTCCTTCATTGGTAGAAAATGAGCTGATTTGGTTAATCGATCCATGATGTGGAAAAAGTAGTTCAACTAATTAAACTAAAATTACCCTAAATTAAGACTCAAGTAATAAAAATCTAGACTCTTTAACTTGACTAAACTACTCACCGGCAAGTGTACCGGTCGACTCTAGCACAGAAAAGTAAGTCCGGATGTCGAACCCACAAGGACTCTAATGAATTACGTTAACGACTAAACTTAGACTAAACACTGACACGACTAAACAGATGATGTGTTTGGGGGGGGTTTTACTAAAATCCTAAAACTGTGATTAAATTGAAATTAACTAAAACACGAACGAAAACTAGGGTTTTGATTCAGATGAGATTAAGGGCTACCTAGACTTGAATCCAGTTTAACTATGAATGGACTTCTAACAGTTTTATTGTTGTATGGAGCCGGGATCGTAAAATACTAAACCTTAAGGTATTTCAATGCTAAGACTTCCCGATCCTTCTCAGGAAGAAACCTAGGAAACCCTACAAGGCTGTTATGATTACCGACTGTTAGATTTCCTCTCAGTCCTCTAACGACTCTAAAAGTGCCCTAATACGACTATCTACCTCTCAGCGCGACAATCTAAGGCAATTCTAGGTTCTGACTTGGTTTACTAGACACAACTGCAATTAGGGAACTAATGTCGACTTCTCTCAAAATCTAAATTAGCTATATACTGCACCGCGACCTAATAACTAACCCGAGCCTCTCAGCGACAAGTTAAACAGAATACTCACTTCTAATTATATTTTAGTTACTGTTTCTAAGGCTATCGGCCGATTTACCCAAAGATCACCCGAACCCGCAAGGATGCAAATAATCTACACGGAACATGTTGTTAAAAGATAAATTAAACCTTCATCAATAAAACCGTTAAAAGATCCAAACATAAATTAAACCTTCATCAAATCTAGGTAGTATCTAAGTTTAGCCAAGAAACATGTTGTTCAAATCAAACAAAACAAGTTCAAAACAAGAATTCATCGTATAGTATCGAAAACGCGAAAATAAGGAACACCGGAAGATAAAACCCGAAAGATCTTCACTCTCACGATCCAAGCTTCAACCAGATGATTCCCGTTAGCCAAAATACTCCGAAAAGCTCAAAATCTTCTCTGAAATTCGTCCTAGGGTTTTTTGGTTCTTAACTAGGGTTTTTTATTAAGTTTCTTGGTAATATCCAGTCAAACCCTAAACCCAGAAGTCAAAATCAGTCAAATAAGGACCCTCGCGTGGCGCGAGGGTGGCTAGGCGTCACGCGGCGCCTCCAAACTCAATTTCTTGATTTTTTTATTCTTTTCCGAATTCCAGCTTCTCCGACGCACGTACGAATCCCGTTTTTCTTCCGAACTGCTCGTTTTTACTCGTTTTTCAACACTTTAAGCTACGGGACCTGAAATCAAAGCTTAACGTCAGCAGTATCATAGTTCTAACCTAAAACAGACTCAAAATGACTGAAAACTGACCAAAATATACACTATAAACATATGTACTTTTCAGTACATCAAACATCCCCACACTTACTCTTTTTTCGTCCCCGAAAAAGAATTATGCAACGGAATCAGAGATAAATATTCACTTGGGTCGAAAATTATAGGTATAATTAATTAAAACCAAAGCTTGCGTTAGCTGCGATTGCGAATATAATTTATCCACTCTAAACCCGAATCCAATCCCAAACCCTTATCATGTGAATGTAATTTAAGTGCGGTCAATCCACCTAGGGTCTCACACTAGAATCAACAGTCCACCTACTCCCAACTCAAGCTTATAGGACTAAAAGAACGATCATTTGACCAATTCCTAACCGTTTTATACCAAGATAAAGAGAGTTTGAAATCAAATCTATATATTTTTTCTTCATTTTTTTTTTCAGCTTGCTTTTTTTTTATCAGATTTATATTCGTGAGACTAGACGATGCTTTCCCTAACCCAGCGGTATTCCGACTGTAGAGTCGCTATCCCCAATCACAGATTACATAGGTTTCGGTACTTTTATTCGGCAAGTCGATTTCACACATCCCAGAGGCATTCCGGCTGTAGAGTCGCTATCCCCAACTCGGATTACATAGGCCTGTGTTACTTTCATTTAGTTTCTAGCTCACTTTTATTCTATTTTTTTTTCAGCGAGATAAGATAAAAAAAACTCTAACTATCTTAGCTTATAACGGCATCCCTTATACTATTTTTGCCAGTTTTAGTTTCCCATATTTCCCAGGCGAGAACCCACTAGCAGACCGACAATTAAGGTATATTAACTCAAAGGGACTTAGAACCAAAACCCGGGCCTACCCACATATCCCTAACTAGACGCAAGCTCGATTTATTATAATCTCATATTATTATTATTCAAACCCAAGCAAAAATTTTCTTTTCTATCATTTTCCGCTTTAATTGCAAACTTCTTTTTTATTTGAAAGACATTTTCTGATTTTTCAATTTTTTTTGTATTTTTTTAAATTTTTTTAATTTTTTTTTTCTTTTCATAATTAAGACTCAATATTTACATGTATCCCATCCCCACACTTAGAGATTGCATTGTCCCTAATGCAAGAACGAAAATACGACTCAACAACTACCTAAAAAAAAATAAAAACTAAATAACGAACTAACGAACTAGACTCGACGAAGAAATAAAAATAAAAATAAAAATACAACAACAAGAAGAAGGAAAACGACTTAACTCAATATGTGAGACTGTCAAAGTGCCAGTCGTTTCCACATAGGCCCTCCAATACCGAACGTGCTCAGCAAACAGTACCAAACTCCCTCACACACGAACGGAAAGCAGCTCCAAATCATCAACCTAAAACCAACATAACATACCAAACCAACTACTACAAACGTTCAACGTACCAACATCCCAAGTTCAAACAGAAAATAAAAATATGTCTGCTAGTACAACCATACCGAATCTACCAAAACAACATAAACAAAAATAAAGATATCAAAGGATATATGCTGCTTCAGTCCATCTGCTCCATCACTCCTCATCATCCCCAGAATCCTCCTCCATCTGCTGAATACCTGAACCGCCGGCCTGCTGCCAACCGAACTGACCACTGTAGGCATACCCACTCTGACCTCCCCACTGGTCATACCCCGGGTACTGACCATACACATACGGGGCCTGCTGGTCGCCTCCATAAACTGGTGGAGGTAATAGTCCGGCAAAAGGCTGTGGTACCGGTGCATTAAGTGCCATACCTGACATCATATATCGGAGCATATCATCCTGCCTGTGGTGGCTCTGCATCACCCACTGCTGGTCCACCCGCATCCTACTGTCCATATGATCCAACCTCTCCTGTGTGTAGTCAAAAGCAGCCTCGGGAGTGAACGGGTTGGGTCTCGGCGGTCTAACCGGCCGTGGTGGAGGGACCGCACGCCTCTCTCGAGGTACCGGCTGTCTCTGTGGGGGAGCTCCAACCGCATGGTTCCACTCTGGTGGATCAGATTGGGTAAGAATACCCGCCAACTGAAGGTCCAAAACACCCCAACGAACTGTAGGCATACCCACATTCATCTCAGTAAGTTTGTACTTTGTGAGGGCCCGAATGTTCCTTGCCAACCTAGTGATGTAAGGGCCCATATCCAAAGCAGCCCTTTTACCTCCCCGACGAGGCCTATTGAATGACCACGCGAAAAAACTAGCCAAATTCCAGTTCCGCTTCTCCACCATACACATCAAGGCGAAGATATCTAGCCAATTTGCCTTGTTCTCCCCTGACTTTCTCGCCACCACAGTCGTCGCTAACATCTTTAAAATATACCTGTAAATCGGGTCACGAACCGATGAGATAAGGTTCGTGTGCGAGAACGACTGTGTCGAGATCGAATCCCAAAATTCACCCAACTCTGTCGGGCCCAAACTCTTCGGCCTATTATAGTTAAACACACCCCGAAGCCCATTCACGAACTCTTCCGTCGCTACCTCTTCCGACGAATACAAACCCAGTGCCACCCCAAATTGGGGTATAGTCATCTCGTACAAATTCCTCCCCAACGAAAATGATACCGCATTAGCTTCAGAAAATGCACCCTCCTTGTGACGGAAGGTACAATGGAACTCTATAGTAAGCTCGGTATATTGCGTGGTATCACACGCATCCATAGCCATCCGCAACCGTGGCCCTAGCAACTCATTGACCCGCTCACTCGCCCCCATACTCTCCAACCATTCCCAATCTATGATCCGATGTTCCAAAGTTTGGGTTACCACATACTTTTTCATCTTAACCCTTTCTTCAGTATCTTCATCAAAGTCTAACATCGGATGATCACTCAACTTGTCAATCTTGGCATACACTCTCCTATCGTTCCCACGATACTTGATTCTTCTCTTCCTTGGGTTGGACGAGGACCCTGCACCTGACATGATCTGCAAAACAAGACATATTTGACAAGAAAACAATGCAGATTATTAGTACCACGAGCTATTTTTTTGGTATTTTTAATTTTTTTTTTAATTTTTTTGTGTTTTTATATTTTTTTTAAAGAAAAAGAAAAGCAAAAAAAAAGAACTAGCCGTATAGCATTTCGTTCGCGGCTAATTTCGAAAAAAAATGGGTTACCGTTTACAAAGGCGTAAGTTACACAACTTTCCGCTCGAATGGAGATTGAGTACGGGCAAAAAGTTGTGAACTTGTACATGCATATAAGTAAACCCGACACTAGACTCAAACTACTATCCTAAAAACACTTCTAGACTCACGACTCGAACGAACTACGACTCAATGTACACTATCTCCTCCCGGCACTTTAATTGTCCCCAATTAAGCATAAGTGCCAAAATATCCCCACACTTGAGGCGAAAACACGTGAGAGTTGGACATTTTAAACCTTAACATAACATTTGAAGCAACAAAATCTGTTAAGGAAACTAAATTCGTTTGCAAAAATCAGTTCAACAACTTATTTTTTTAGCAAAAATCCATAGTTACACCCAAACAAACCCGCAAAGCTTAAACATGATGCGTAGTGGTCCAAACATACCCCCTAAGTGCCAAACAACCCCAAGCAAACCAACCCGAACTATCCGCAGACCCGATTTGTAAGTAACATCCAAACCTTACCACCCACATACCACTAACATGACAAAGAGGAGCAAAAAATTCTAACTTTAAGACCCTACACAAACCCTAACACCAAGACAAGACTGACCCGATACTAAAACAAGGCAATAAAGCTACCAACTAGTGAGAAATTACAAGAAACATACCTTGGAATCGGATTGAACAAGAAAAATGAGGTCTTGAACTTTTTTGCACACGAACTTGCCCAAAATCGCGAAAATGGGGTGAGAAATCGGGTGAAAAAGATGGCTAAGATTGTGGGGAACGTGATTGTGGTGATTTTGGAAGAAAAATGGAGCGATTAGGTGAAAAAACGAGTGAGATATGGTGAAAATGGTGAAATTCGCGTTTTAGGGTTTGGAAAGGGGAAAGGATGGGTTTCAGCGAACAGGTTCAACTTTAACCTGATTTTAAAAAGGCCAGGGGGCGTCGCGTGACGCGACAGGGGGTCACACAGGCCTCGCGTAGCGCGGCGGTGAAGAAAACAATTAATTTGAACCCTTAACCCCTCGCGTGACGCGAAGGAGCTAGGCGTCGCGCGAGGGTCTGTTTTTGGCAGAATGTCTCGTGAAAAATCCTTGTTCATGCCTTAGAAAAAATTTCAACTTCTTTCCCAACCCAACCAAAAACCTCAAAATTTTTTCTAAGTGTTTAAAACACTTACCTGGGACCTCTTTTCTCGAGCTTTCTCCGTTCCGTAGCGATGATGAAACCTGCAAAATTCTCAACAACACAAAACACAAACCGAAAAACTACGAAAAACTATGAAAAACACGAAAAATTAAGAAATTTACAAACGGTACATACTCTACACGCGAAGCTTTTCGCGCTCACTGTTCGGCAAAGGTAGGTGGGTCCTCTAGAGGAATTTCTTCCTCTTCAGTAGTATCAATAGGACCTCCCAAGTAATGTTTCAGTCTATGGCCGTTTACCTTCCACACACCTTTGTCGACCTCATCGTATAGCTCAACCGTGCCGTATGGAAACACTTCTTTCACCACATACGGGCCACTCCACCTCGATTTCAATTTTCCTGCTATCAATTTCAACCATGAGTTGAACAAAAGTACTTTATCACCTACCTTAAAATCTTTCAACCCTCTCAACCGCCTATCATGCAATGCCTTAGTTTTCTCCTTGATACTCCATGATCTTTCATAAGCGGCATCCCTCAATGCTTCCAACTCATGAATCTGGAAGAATCTCCTCCTTGCGGCTTCGGTAAGGTCAAGGTTTACGGTTTTTAATGCCCACAACGCCATATGCTCTAATTCTACTGGAAGATGGCAAGCTTTGCCATACACGATCATAAAGGGTGTTGTGCCTAACGGTGTCTTATAGGCGGTACGGAATGCCCACAAAGCGTCGTCGAGCTTTTCCGACCAATCCTTTCTACTTTTTCCTACCGTTTTCTCTAAGATTCTCTTCACCCCTCGGTTAGCATTCTCTACTTGGCCACTAGTTTGCGGGTGGTACGCGGTAGAAAGACGATGAGTGACACCGTAGCGTGCAAGTGCCTTTTCCATGGCGGAATTGCAAAAATGCGTGCCACGGTCACTTATGATAGCTTTAGGGACTCCGAAACGCGTAAACAACTTCTTAAGGAATCTCACCACCACTCGGGCATCATTGGTGGGCAAAGGTTGAGCTTCGACCCACTTCGAAACGTAGTCAATGGCCACGAGGATGTACCTATTCCCACTAGAGGATGGGAAAGGTCCCATGAAGTCAATGCCCCATACGTCAAAGATTTCCAAGACTTGGATGGGATTTTGAGGCATTTCATCCTTGGATGAGATGTTGCCGGTACATTGGCAACGGTCACAAGTCCTAACAAACTCTACGGCATCCTTAACTACCGTTGGCCAATAAAACCCACTATCAAAAACCTTTTGTGCCGTCACATTCGCTCCGTGATGGCCCCCCGTTAAACCCTCGTGCACATGTCTAAGGATGTCTAAACCATCCTCCTTTGAAACGCATCTCCTAAGCACTCTATCTCCACCTATCCTAAAGAGGTAAGGGTCGTCCCAAATATACTTCCTAACCTCCCTAAGAAGCTTTTTCTTTTGTTGGTAGGACATACCCCTCACAAGATCTCCGGTTGCCAAATAGTTTGCCAAATCCGAAAACCATGGCAAACCCTCTACCTCGGCACTAACAAAATCTATGGTTTCGTGGGGAAAGGTATCTCCTATGGAATCCTCACGAACCTCCTCTCTCTTTGGATCCTCTAATCGTGACAAGTGGTCGGCGGCCACGTTTTCTGCTCCCTTTTTATCCTTAATTTCTATATCGAACTCGGAGAGCAAAAGAATCCATCTAATAAGACGCGGCTTGCGTCTTTCTTTTGAAACAGAAATCGCAAAGCGGAATGGTCGGTGAACACGGTGGTTTTAGAAAGCACGAGATATGAGCGAAACTTGTCAAACGCAAACACTACGGCTAAGAGTTCCTTTCCCGTCGTGGTATAGTTCTCTTGAGCATCGTTTAGAGTTTTGCTCGCGTAGTAGATCGGATGAAAGTGTTTATCGACTCTTTGACCTAGGACCGCACCTACGGCATAATCGCTTGCGTCACACATGAGCTCGAAAGGTAAGCTCCAATTGGGCGAAACAAGTATCGGGGCACTAACAAGTTTTTCTTTCAAGAAGTCGAACGCCTTGATGCACTCCTCGTCGAAGACAAAAGGTACATCCTTCTCTAAAAGCCTAGTCATCGGGCGTGTGATTTTGGAAAAATCCTTTATAAAACGCCTATAAAAACCCGCGTGACCCAAAAAGCTCCTAACGGACTTAACACTAGTAGGTGGAGGCAATCTACTTATTGTATCTATCTTGGCCCTATCCACCTCTATGCCTTCTCTCGACACCTTGTGTCCTAACACTATCCCCTCCGTCACCATAAAGTGACACTTCTCCCAATTTAACATAAGATTTGTCTCTATGCACCTCTTAAGCATCCTATCAAGATTAGAAAGACATTGGTCGAAAGTGGTGCCATAAACCGAGAAGTCATCCGTGAAAACCTCCATGGAAGTCTCAAGCATGTCTTGGAATATGGCTACCATGCACCTTTGGAAAGTTGCCGGAGCGTTGCATAACCCGAAAGGCATGCGGCGATACGCATAAGTGCCGTAAGGGCATGTGAATGTCGTTTTATCTTGATCCTCCGGGGCGATGGGGATCTGAAAATAACCCGAAAATCCATCGAGAAAACAATAGAATTGTTGACCCGCTAGACGCTCCAACATTTGGTCAATGAATGGTAAGGGGAAGTGGTCTTTCCGGGTGGCGTCGTTTAACTTTCGATAATCTATGCATGCACGCCAACCGGTAACAGTACGGGAAGGGATTAACTCGTTCTTTTCATTCATGATCACCGTCATCCCACCCTTTTTTGGGACGACTTGGGTCGGGCTAACCCATGGTGAATCGGAAATGGGGTAAATTACCCCGGCATCTAACAACTTAAGAACCTCTTTCTTAAGAACCTCTTTCTTAACAACCTCTTGCATGTTCGGATTAAGGCGCCTTTGAGGTTGCACCACCGGCTTATAGTCATCTTCCATGAGTATTCGGTGGGTACAATAGGCGGGGCTTATGCCCTTGATATCCGAAAGACGCCATGCAATGGCTTCCCTATTCACTCTCAACACCTCTAATAACCTACCCTTCTCTCCCTCCTCTAACTTAGACGAAATAATGACGGGATTCTCGGAACCCTCACCTAAGAAAGCATACTCTAAGTGGGATGGGAGGACCTTGAGTTCTAAAGGGGCGGGTTTCTCTATAGGAGTACTTTCACTCTCACTCTTAATTTCACTTAATTCTAGCACCTCGGGGACCCACTCGTCCTCGTCTACCTCTTTACTCTCACTAACAATCTCCTCTACCTTCTCAACTACCTCCTCTATCCTACTCTCGACTAGGTCGGCTCCACTAATGTAGTCAAAGCAATGGTCAACACAAGATAAGAAAGACTCTATGAAATAGACCGAATGACAAGGACTACTAAGATCGTCGGAACCACTAGGGTGTTCCATGGAGCGTGCTATCTCGAAAGTCACCCTCTCCTCGCCGACTTGAAGTGTGATTTTCCCGTCGAAGACACCGATGATGGCCTTGGCGGTACACAAGAATGGGCGTCCTAGAATGATGGGAACCTTTTCGTCGGCTTCCATATCAAGAACGACAAAGTCTACGGGGAAGACGAACTTATCCACTTTGACTAGAAGGTTTTCAATAATGCCTCGTGGATACTTAACGGACCTATCGGCTAGCGACAAAGACATGCGTGTAGGTGACAACTCTCCTAGACCTAACCTCTCATACAAAGAATATGGCATTAGGTTTATACTCGCTCCTAGGTCGGCTAGGGCCCTACACTCGGTATCACTCCCAAACAAGCACGGGATAGTAAAAAGGCCCGGATCCGTCAATTTTTCTGGAACCTTGTTCAACACTACGGCGGAACATCCTCCACTAAGGGGGATGTTAGAAACCTCTCCTAACCTATCCTTGCGTTTTAGAAGGTCTTTTAGGAATTTTGCATATTTCGGCATTGATTGAAGAGCTTCTATAAAAGGAAGGTTGATCCTAAGCTGCTTAAAGATCTCTAAAAATTTCCCGTACTCTTTGGAATAAGTTTGATTTTTAAGGCGGGAAGGAAACGGAGCACGGGAAGTATCAACATTGGGTGAAGGAACAACCTGAACGGGTTTCTTTCCTACACTCTTCTCACTCGAAGGCCCCCCGGTGTGTGCGGTACTTTCTGGGATTAACCTAGGTTGCACTTTACCGGGCGCCTCCATTTCAATCTCCTCATCTACGGAGTCCTCATCTTCTATCTCAACACTCTCGGGTCTCACTACCTCTCCTAAGGTCCTACCACTACGGGTCGAAATCGCCTTCAAAGAGCCAGATGGGTTAGGCCTTGTGTTGCCCGAAAATTGACCGGGAGGTCGTTCTTGCAACTGGCGTGCAATATCCCCAACTTGCCTTTGAAGGTCTAAGAAGCTTGAATGATTATTCTTTAGGAGCGTAGCATGGTCCTCTAATGTACGTTGGGTAGCCTGATCCTTAACCAATAATTGGGAAAGAAGGTCCTCTATCCTAGACAAACTACCACCTGACCCCTCACTCTTAGGTTGAACCTCTTGGTTTGACCCCTCACCTCTAAACTGCCCCCCTGAACCTGAACTAGCAAATTGACCTGTTTGACCCGATCCCCCACTAGAATAAAAACCTGGCCCCCTACTTTGGTATTGACCTGACGGAAAACCAGGGGGGTTACCTGAGGAGCGATAATTATTAGCACGCCAATTAGAGTTACTATTGTTGAACGGGTTAGTTGGACCCCTATTTTGACCTGCTAAATACTCGACCTGCTCTAGGGTGATGGTTGGGCAATCTATGGTGTCATGTCCCCCTCTACAAACCTCGCATCTATCTACCTTCTTCTTAATTTCTAGCAACTCTTTGGTGATATAGTCAAGCTGAGATATTACCTTTGAGTCTGAAACGACTTGATTCACTCCTCGAGAAGATGAGGAGGTAATCACAGGATTGGAATTCCTGCCGGTAGCACTATGATCTATATCAGCATGAGCGAAGCTCTCAAAGAGGTCATTGCAGTCAGCCACAGTTTTCTTTCCCATTAGGTGGCCTCCTGCGGATGTGTCGAATCGGGCCTTGCATTCAGGGGTAAGACCATTATAAAATTTTTCTACTAAGGCCCAATCCGACAGTCCATGTTGGGAACAACGCGAGAGCAATGTTTGAAACCTCTCCCATGCTAAGTGATAAGGTTCGTCAGGCTCCATTATGAAGGAATGGATCTGATCTCGAAGGCGGGAGGCCTTCGCAGGTGGGAAATACTTAGCAAGGAAGGCATCTCTAAGTCCAGCCCAAGTGGTGTAAGTACCTGCCGGCTGCGAATCAAGCCAGGTGGCTGCGCGACCAGCAAGCGAAAAGGGGAAGACTTGGAGATAGCGGGCATCAAGATTCACACCTTCGATGCCGAAGGTGCTACACAGACGGGTGAGACGGTTGATATGTGCTGGCGCGTCTTCATCATCACGACCGTGGAACTGACAAGAGTTGTTAATGGCAGTCATGATGTATGAAGGAATTTGCCAAGACTTATCATTGGTGATTTCAGGGAGGGTGATGGGTGAGTTTGCGGTAAAACCCGCGGTGGAACGCTGGTGGACAGTTTGGTTTTCGGCCATTTGGTGAACTGGTGGTGGACTAGGGTGACGGGAGGGTGGTGGGGAATTATAGGGTGATGACTTCGGGGTGAAGTCGTAGTTCGGTGGTTTAGATGGAAGTGTAGAGTCAGAAAGGGCTGAAGACGAAGTTGGGGGTTTTCGAACCTGAGGGATTGGTGTGGAGAAGGAAGACTTGTCAATTGGGGGCTTCACTGGTCCCTGCGAACGCGTGTGGGGCATGAACTGCAAAACCAAGAATAAAACAAGTAAGTCAACTCCAATAAAAGACTCAAAGAAATACGAAAAAGACACTAAAAGTACTTGGACTCCTACGACTCACAAACACACAAAAAGCACGTAACGATATCAGTTGAAATCCAAACAAAGCAGTTAACGCAATCGCCAAGAATCCCCGGCAACGGCGCCAAAAACTTGATGTGGAAAAAGTAGTTCAACTAATTAAACTAAATTACCCTAAATTAAGACTCAAGTAATAAAAATCTAGACTCTTTAACTTGACTAAACTACTCACCGGCAAGTGTACCGGTCGACTCTAGCACAGAAAAGTAAGTCCGGATGTCGAACCCACAAGGACTCTAATGAATTACGTTAACGACTAAACTTAGACTAAACACTGACACGACTAAACAGATGATGTGTTTGGGGGGGTTTTACTAAAATCCTAAAATTGTGATTAAATTGAAATTAACTAAAACACGAACGAAAACTAGGGTTTTGATTCAGATGAGATTAAGGGCTACCTAGACTTGAATCCAGTTTAACTATGAATGGACTTCTAACAGTTTTATTGTTGTATGGAGCCGGGATCGTAAAATACTAAACCTTAAGGTATTTCAATGCTAAGACTTCCCGATCCTTCTCAGGAAGAAACCTAGGAAACCCTACAAGGCTGTTATGATTACCGACTGTTAGATTTCCTCTCAGTCCTCTAACGACTCTAAAAGTGCCCTAATACGAATATCTACCTCTCAGCGCGACAATCTAAGGCAATTCTAGGTTCTGACTTGGTTTACTAGACACAACTGCAATTAGGGAACTAATGTCGACTTCTCTCAAAATCTAAATTAGCTATATACTGCACCGCGACCTAATAACTAACCCGAGCCTCTCAGCGACAAGTTAAACAAAATACTCACTTCTAATTATATTTTAGTTACTGTTTCTAAGGCTATCGGCCGATTTACCCAAAGATCACCTGAACCCGCAAGGATGCAAATAATCAACACAGATCTATTATGTGATAAAGACCGTCACTAAGATCTATGTGAAACAGCAAATAATCCACAATCAAAAGTAAATACGCACACGCACCAAATCAGAAAATCTAGAATACTTTACTTTCAAAGTAAATCCATAATCAATTCAATAAAACCGTTAAAAGATCCAAACATAAATTAAACCTTCATCAAATCTAGGTAGTATCTAAGTTTAGCCAAGAAACATGTTGTTCAAATCAAACAAAACAAGTTCAAAACAAGAATTCATCGTATAGTATCGAAAACGCGAAAATAAGGAACACCGGGAGATAAAACCCGAAAGATCTTCACTCTCACGATCCAAGCTTCAACCAGATGATTCCCGTTAGCCAAAATACTCCGAAAAGCTCAAAATCTTCTCTGAAATTCGTCCTAGGGTTTTTTGGTTCGTAACTAGGGTTTTTTATTAAGTTTCTTGGTAATATCCAGTCAAACCCTAAACCCAGAAGTCAAAATCAGTCAAATAAGGACCCTCGCGTGGCGCGAGGGTGGCTAGGCGTCACGCGGCGCCTCCAAACTCAATTTCTTGATTTTTTTATTCTTTTCCGAATTCCAGCTTCTCCGACGCGCGTACGAATCCCGTTTTTCTTCCGAACTGCTCGTTTTTACTCGTTTTTCAACACTTTAAGCTACGGGACCTGAAATCAAAGCTTAACGTCAGCAGTATCATAGTTCTAACCTAAAACAGACTCAAAATGACTGAAAACTGACCAAAATATACACTATAAACATATGTACTTTTCAGTACATCAATCCACAATTACCCAAATTGCATCGTTACCTTTTCTGGTTTTGGGTAACTTAGTAACAAAATCCATTGTTATTAATTCCCATTTCCATACAGGCATTTCTAACGGTTGTAATAGTCCTGAAGGTTTCTGGTGTTCCGCCTTAACTTGTGAACAAGTAAGACACTTAGTTACGTATTCAGCTATATCCCTTTTCATTCCTATCCACCAGAAATTGTTTCTTAAATCTTGGTACATCTTATTGTTTCCTGTATGTACGGTATACCTAGATTTATGAGCTTCTTCTAAAATCTTATTTCTTAACTCTCCCTGCTTAGGTACCCAAATTCGTTTCTTGTGGAATCTCCAAATTTCATCCTTTCCTTGTTCTAGTTCCTTTATGTAACCTTTCATTCCTTCGGAATCGTCCTTGATTGTCGTTTCCTGAACTCTCTTCAATTGTTCCATTAAATCTAATTGTAGATTTAACCTAAGAGCACGGACTCGCTTTTGCTTTTCATGATACTTACGACTTAAGGCGTCTGCGACTACGTTCGCTTTTCCTTCGTGATATTGAATATCACAGTCGTAATCGCTTAGGATTTCCATCCATCTTCTTTGTCTTATATTTAACTCTTTTTGCCTAAATATGTACCTTAAACTTTTATGATCTGTATAAATAGTAAACTTACTTCCATACAGATAATGTCTCCAGATTTTAAGGGCAAAAATTATGGCTCCTAACTCTAAGTCATGAGTCATATAATTTTCCTCGTGCTTCTTCAACTGCCTAGAGGCATATGCAATTACCTTCTTGCGTTGCATCAACACACATCCGAATCCTAATTTTGAAGCATCACAATATATTTCAAAACCTTCGGTTCCTTCAGGTAAAGCTAAAATTGGAGCATTCGTCAATCTGTGCTTTAGGATCTTAAAAGCTTCTTCTTGTCTATGTCCCCATTCAAACTTAATTGCTTTACAAGTTAGCTTAGTCAAAGGTACAGCTATCTTAGAAAAATCCTTAATAAATCGTCTATAGTATCCAGCTAAGCCTAGAAAACTTCTAATTTCCATAGCTGTTTGTGGAATCTTCCATTTGGTGATTGCTTCTATTTTAGCAGGATCTACGTGAATTCCTTCGTGATTCACCATGTGACCTAAAAATTGTACTTCCTGCAGCCAGAATTCACACTTCGAGAATTTGGCATAAAGCTTTTCCTTTCTTAACAATGTTAAGAGTGCATGCAGGTGCTCACAATGTTCTTCCTGACTTTTGGAATAAATAAGTATATCGTCAATGAAAATGATCACAAATTTATCCAAATATGGTTTACAGATCCGATTCATCATGTCCATAAATGCTGCTGGAGCATTTGTTAGTCCAAAGGGCATGACTGTAAACTCATAATGACCATACCTAGTTCTGAAAGCAGTTTTAGGTATGTCCTCATCTTGTACTTTCAGTTGGTGATATCCAGATCTTAAGTCTATTTTGGAAAAATATCTAGCGCCTTGAAGTTGATCAAAAAGGTCATCAATCCTAGGTAATGGGTATCGATTCTTAATTGTAACCTTATTCAGCTCCCTATAATCGATACACATTCTCATTAATCCGTCTTTCTTTTTCACAAACAACACTGGTGCACCCCAAGGGGATGAACTAGGTTGTATAAATCCTTTACTTAGTAATTCGTCTAACTGCTTTTCAATTCTAACATTTCGGTGGGTGCTAATCGATAAGGTGCCTTGGCTATGGGTGTAGTACCCGGAATTAGATGAATTCTAAACTCTACTTCCCTATCGGGCGGTAACCCAGGTAATTCTTCTGGAAAGACGTCTGGGTATTCCGAAACTATAGGGATGTCCTGGAGTTCCTTACTTTGAGTGTTAATGATTACAGAAATCATATACACCGTTTCTTGTTTCCTTGAATAGCTAACTAATTCATTACTGAAATAAAATTTCAGTGGCTTTCGAGGTCTATCTCCTGTGATTAAAATTACTTCTCCTGTAGGGTACGGATTTCTACGGATTTTTTATCAACAAAGGATTCGAGCATGGTTGGCTATTAACCAATCCATTCCTAACACTACATTCGAATCCGGCTAATTTCATAGGTAACCGGTTTGCAAAAACTTATGACCTAGAAGTTCTATCTTTCCTTCTTGCAAAACCTTATCTGTGACAACCCTCTCAAAACCAGGTATCGTACGACTTAATTAATTATTAATTATTGCCTAATTACTGTGCTTTACTGAGTTTGCTGATAAACTGCTACTGATTGTTGGTACTTGTACATCTGCATCATACTTTGATATTCCTGTCACTACACTACTTAATGCTGAACCTTAGTGACAAACATGATGCACAAAAGCACAGTAGCACTAAACGGATACAACAGTGAACATGCTGATATAGCCAGCATCAGCAAAACACTGCCTCTAAAGGCCTAATGAAGCCAGAATTATTTTACTAACCCCATAGTGTTGTGAGGGATACAAGGGTTGTATGATTACGTCTCTAGGAATAAGATTATAGAGATTTGGATGTGCCTAAAACATAACTTTAAGCACGAAACACAGCACTTTTATTTACACACTAGCTTCTAGCTAATTAATAAAGTGCCAAAATATGAGGAATTATTCCCGACACTTTGCAGAAAAATTGTGTCGCTAA